>NW_011479588.1:10654-11771 GCF_000754665.1 Bison bison bison | reverse complement strand
GTGTGTGTGTGTGTGTGTGTGTGTGTGTGTGTGTAGCGGGTGGGGTGGAATGGGAGGAGGGTTCTGAGTCATCCTGAGTGGAAAGGCGTGTGATGGGGAGGGTCTGAGCCGGGGGGCAGGGTGGAATGATGGAACTGTGACTCAGGGCTATTTCTCGGTCTAACCCGCTGTTCCAGGACCCTGAAGGCAGGCAGAGAGCATTTCAAGCTCAGAGCTTCACTTCCCCAGGTGGTGCCAGTGGTAAAGAACCTGCCAATGCAGGAGACGTGGGTTCGATCCCTGGGTCGGGAAGATTCCCCTGGAGGAGGGCATGGCCACCCACTCCAGTATCCTTGCCAGGAGCATCCCACGGGCAGGGGAGCCTGGCGGGCCACAGTCCATGGGGTGGCAGAGAGTCGGACACGACTGAAGCTTCTTAGCACCCACCTAAGCCTGGGACAGGGCCAAAGGGCCATGCTGTAGCTGTGGCTGGCGACTGTCCCCAGAAAGGTCGCTCCCCACCCCCAACCTGGGCGCCAGCTGCCTCGAATGGGTAAGAAGGCCCGTTGGCCTGCACCTCCCCATTCCTGCCTTTGGGGAGAAGATGTTTAGGGAGTGCAAAGAACCTGCAAGGGAGGTTCTTGGCCAGTCTGGGAAGTAAGCATCAAGTCGTGTCCGACTCTGTGTGACCCCATGGGCTGTAGCCCCACCAGGCTCCCCTGTCCATGGGATTCTCCAGGCAAAAACACTGGAGTGGGTTGCCATGCCCTCCTCCAAGGGATCTTCCCGACATAGGGATCGAACCCACGTCTCCTGCAGAGGTAGGCGGGTTCTTTACCGCTAAGGCCACCTGGGAAGCCCCAGGGGCCTCGCCCTGCGCCCTTAAAAGCCTCACCCACGCTCTGCAGTGTGCTGGTCCAGGCTGGACTCGGGCCCGCGGGCTGCGGCGTCCAAGGCAGAGAGGAGCACAATTAACAGAGAAGGGGAGGAGAATGGAGTCTGTCTAGGGGTTCCCAAGAAGAGAGGAGTGGAAGCGGGGCGGGGAGACGCGGCCCGAGCCGGAGAGGGTTGGGTTCCAGCCCGCGCGCCCCTCCCCGGCGGCTCGCTCCCCGGGGGCCCGGGGTTTGGGGTGGCGCCC
>NW_011479588.1:3594-10172 GCF_000754665.1 Bison bison bison | reverse complement strand
ACTTGGGGAGGGTTACGTGGGGGCGGCGGTGTCTGGGCTCACCTGCCTGGTGGGGGCGCACGATGCCTGGAGACGCGCCTCGGTGGGAGGCTTACTTTGTGTGGCTGGAGCGGGGCGCGCGGGGCTCTCCTCCCCACGACAAGGATCCGCCGTGCCAGCGGTGGCCGGACGCCCCAAGGAGGCAGGCTCCCTCTTTCCGCTCGCTTTCTCCCCGTGCGCCTTTGGAGGCGGACCCTCTCAAAGTTTTTGTTGTTGTTGTTTGTTTGCTTTCAAATCCACAAAGTCTTCAAGTTGGAGGCACCCAATGGGCATTGGCGGCGGCCTCAGACCCCCTCCCCGAGACCCCACCTCCCGCCCCGTCCGGGTTCCCCTTTCGTTCCGGGGCGCACCGGGGCGCCCCTGCGGCCGCCCCCGGGCCCGGCTGCTCGCGGGCCCGGCCTGGTGACGGCCGCTTCCCCGGAGCCACGCCCTACGGCCCCGGCCTAAATTTGGAGTCGGCCCGGGAGCCTGAAACCCGGGAGAGGGGGAGGGAGGCAGGAAGAACTCGGAGGCCTGGAAACCATCAAGTTGTGTGTGTGTGTGTGTCTTAGGGCCGCGGGGACTTGATGAGCGCGCCGCTCGGGTGGAGGGCTCCGCATCCAAGAGATGCGAACTGATCAGCCATGTGGCCCAGGAGATAATTGGCAAAAACCCTGGAAAAAAATAATAAAATAAAGGACGCCCAGGCCGACCACCCTCCACACCCAGCCTGCCTGCCTGTTGCCTGCATTTTTCTTTCTCGTCTTAAAATGGAAGTTGAGATCCTGGTTTCCAGTCTAATCTGTCCTTTTAAAAGGAAAGTTGCTGGGTGTGGCTTAAAAAAAAAAAAACCTGTTTGTCCAATTAACGGTTGCTTTCTCTCCTTTATATATGGTTGTTTTTTAAGGAGAGAGACGTGGGCTGTGTCCAGTCTTCAGGACTGGTTGCATCGGTGGTAGGCACGGTTTAGGAACCAGACTTCGGCACCCCAAGGACCTAAAAAAATGTTGATGTGGAAATTTCCAGCTCAGGCTATGAAGGTTGCATTTTTTAAGCCCTGGCTCCCGACTGCTGTTTGGTTTAGGGAGGGTGAACTTTTAAACTGTGTGCCTTCCCTGGCGGCTCAGCTGCTAAAGAATCCGCATGCCATGCAGGAGACCCCGTTTGGATCCCTGGGTCGAGAAGATTCCGCTGGAGGAGGGCATGGCAACCCACTCCGGTACTCTGGCCTGGAGAATCCCATGGACAGAGGAGCCTGGTGGGCTGCACTCCAAGGCGTCGCAAAAGCGGCTTTCAGTTGAAAACACGTTCAAGAGCTTGTGCTTTTCGCGGGGAGGCTTTAGAAGACATTCAGCCTGATCCGTGGGGACTTGTTGGAATACTTGATAGCTTGGTGGGGAGGGCCCGGATTGGATTTCCTGTTTCTCTCTTTCCTGCCTTAAAACCTGCTTGGTTTGCTTCAGTAAAAAGTTCTTCGTGAAAGCGTTTTGCTGTCTGTTGCTGTGTGAGTCACACCTGCTCGCGAGAGTTTTTCTAGCCCCCATGAGGCTGCACTGCAGTGAGCCGCCGGAGAACCCCGCATACGGCAGCTGCCCACCAGCTCTCTCTCCTACCTGTGGTAGTATACGCATGTCCGAGCTGCTCTGCTCGTTCATCCCGCCTTCTCCTTCCCCCGTTCTGTCCGCCCAATCCATCCTCCACGTCTGCTTCTCTGTTCCTGCCCTGCAGAGAGAGGGGTGCGTCTCTACCATTTTTTCCTGGATTCCACATACACGGAAGCCTAGAGTCTTAACCCCCCGACGGCCAGGCAAGTCTTCCTGCACCAATTCTTATGATTAATAAGGCATTGTGTGTTTATGGATCTCCGGAAGTCCTTTTGTGGGCATATAACAGGCTTCCCTAGTGGCTCAGATGGTAAAGAGTCCATCTGCCTGCCAATGCAGGAGACCCGGGTTCGATTCCTGGGCCAGATAGATCCCCTGGAGGAGGGCATGGCAACCCACTCCAGTATTCTTGCCTGGAGAATCACATGGATGGAGGAACCTGGAGGGCTACAGTTTATGGGGTCACAGAAGAGTCGGACACGACTGAGCAACTAACCCTTCATGGACTTCCCTGGTGGCCCAGTGGCTAAGACTTTGAGCTGCCAATACAGAGGGCTTGGTTTAGATTCCTAGTCGGGGAATTATTTCCGCATGCTGCAAAGAAGACCCAGGGATCAAACCCGGGTCTCCTGAACTGCAGGCAAAGTCTTTACCCTCTGAGTCACCGGGGGAGCCCCAGCAAGCACCTGGTGTCGCCAAATAAAAAAATATATATATATAAAAAAAGTAAAAGCAGCTAAGTGAATGTCATCCCTTCTGTACAGGTTGTCAAAACAGGTTCCTTTAGCCATGCAAAATATTTACCCACCTTTGAAAAGGGCAGAGAAAGGACTTTGGCCTTGACTAGACAGACCTTTGTTGGCAAAGTAACGTCTCTGCTTTTCAATACGCTGTCTAGGTTGGTCATAGCTTTTCTTCCAAGGAGCGAGTGTCTTTTAATTTCATGGCTGCAGTCACCGTCCGCCGTGATTTTGGAGCCCAAGAAAACGAAGTCTGTCACTGTTTCCATTTTTCCCCATCTGTTTGCTGGGAAGGGTTGGGACCGGATGCCATGACTGCATGTGTAATCATAATGAAAAGAGTGAGGGAAGAGACGTCTATACGTTTCCAACGGAGCTTTGTGGATTTTTTTTTTTTTTTTTAATTTTCTTTTTGGCTGCACTGGGTCTTTGTTAGACTTCCTGGATGGCTCAGCAGTAAAGAATCCACCTACCAGTGCAAGAGACGCAAGAGACCTGGGTTCGATCCCTGGGTCGGGAAGATCCCCTGGAGAAGGGCATGGCAACCCACTCCAGTCTTCTTGCCTGGAGAATCCCATGGACAGAGGAGCCTGGCGGGCTGCAGTCCACAGGGTCGCCAAGAGTCAGACAGGACTGAGCACACTCGCAAAGGGTCTGTCTCTTGATGTGGCGAGTGTGGGTTACTCTCCAGTTGCACAGCAGCGGGTCTGGGCATGGGGCTTCCCGGACTGCGGCTCCCGGACTCTGGAGTCCAGGCTCGGTAGCTGCAGTGCCTGGACTTGGTTGCTCTGACACATTTGGGATCTTCCCGGACAGGGGATCGAACCTCTGTTCTCCTGCATTGACAGGTGGATTCTTAACCACTGAACCACCAAGGAAGTCCCAGTCCTAATTTATAATCACCCTTAAAACCATATGGGACAAAGACACACACACACACACACACACAAGCTTCTAGCACACTCAACAGTTGTGAGTAGTTTTTTATGCGCGTGTCCTCCTGGGAGAATGGCCTGGTTGTACGGGACACGAAAATGGTGTGTTGTGTCTGACTCGCTGCGACCCCATGGAGCATGGCACCCCAGGCCTCCCTGTCCATCGCCAACTCCCGGAGCTTGCTCAAGCTCATGTCCATTGAGTGGGTGATGCCATCCAACCATCTCATCCTCTGTCGTCCCCTTCTCCTCCTGCCCCCAATCCCTCCCAGCATCAGAGTCTTTTCCAATGAGTCAACTCTTCGCATGAGGTGGCCAAAGTACTGGAGTTCCAGCTTCAGCATCAGTCCTTCCATTGAACACCCAGGGCTCATCTCCTTTGGGATGGATTGGTTGGATGTCCTTGCAGTCCAAGGGACTCTCAAGAGTCTTCTCCAGCACCACGGTTCAAAAGTATCACTTCTTTGGCGCTCAGCATTCTTTATGGTCCAACTCTCACATCCATACATGACCACTGGAAAAACCATAGCCTTGACTAGACGGACCTTTGTTGGCAAAGTAATGTCTCTGCTTTTTAATATGCTGTCTAGGTGGGTCACAGCTTTTCTTCCAAGAAGCAAGCGTCTCTTAATTTCATGGCCACAGTCACCGTCTGCTGTGATTTTGGAGCCCACCCCCGCCTCCGCCCCGCACCTAAGAGAAAGTCTCTGACTCTTTCCATTGTTTCCCCATCTATTTTCTATGAAGGGTTGGGACCAGGTGACATGACTGCACATATAATCATAATGAAAAAGTTTGAAAGGTCGCAGGAATCAGCAAAATATGGCACACAGCCAGGAAGTGAGCCCAAGTTATGGTGAAAACAGAGCCTGTAAATTTGGTGGCATTGGAGCGGGATTTCCCCAAACCCTTCATTTGTTAAAATAAATAAATAAGTGTAAAGGAAAACACAGGAAAACCAGATCTGCCCGTGCCTTTGACAGCTGAAGTTGTATCTCTTCATGTAGGGAAACAGCAGTTCCTTTTGTTTTTTTTTTTCAATTTCCTGTTCTTATTCTTTGCCAAGTTCGTATAACAGTTTTGGGAGTTGCCGTATGGGTGTGTGAGTTTCACCTTTGTCTTAGAATGACTCGGTGCCCCCACCGTTTGGCTAACTCAAATTATTTTTTTTAAAGTCCTGTAAACAGGAAACCAAAAAGTTCCTCTTTTTTTTTTTTTTTTTAATTCCCCAGTGTTTCTCCATGGGGTGGTGGGGTGGGGGGTTCGAGACCTCCGATGTGCTGTGAGTTGAGAGCAATCAAAGAAGAAAATCATCAAACAAGTCAGAGGAGCAAACAGCAGCTTGCTTCTGCCCACGCATTGCTAAGTAAGCCCCGGTGTGGTTTCAGGCCTGTTTGTGCCTCTGGGTGGACCTGGCTTCCTAGTGAAACCTGTTTGTTCCTGAGGGTCGCAGGCTGGGGACTTTGACATGCATTTGCCAGTCTGAAGCCTCTGTTCTTTCCGCTCTGCGTTCTGCCTGTGAAAGTGTTTGATAGAATCCCTTTATTTTCCAGAAGAGCCAGTTAGGACGTCAGCGACTTTTCAAAGAGTCAAGTAGTGACTCCTTAGGGTGCTTTTGAGAGGAAAAAAGATTACTTAAAAAAATATATTTTTAATTGATGATTGCTTTACAATATTGGCTTGATTTCTGTCATGCAGCAACATGAATTAACCATCACTTCAGTTCAGTCGCTCATTCGTGTTCGACTCTTTGCGACCCCATGCACTGCAGCACGCCAGCTCTCCCTGTCCATCACCAACTCCCAGAGTTCACCCAAACTCATGTCCATTGAATCAGTGATGCCATCCAACCATCTCATCCTCTGTCGTCCCAATAAGCGTACATATGTCTGGGATTCCCCAGGTGATGCTAGTGGTGAAAAAAAAAAACAAACCCACCTGCCAAATGTTAACAGACCTGGGTTCAGTACCTGGGTGGGGAAGATCCCCTGGAGGAGGGGATGGCAACCCACTCCAGTATCCTAGCCTGCAGAATCCCATGGACAGAGGAGCCTGGTGGGCTACAGTCCAGTGGGGTCACAAAGATTCGGACACGACTTAGCATGCACAGGCATACATGTCCCCTGACTCTTGAATCCCACCTCTGAATTTGTCTAACAGCTAATCTTTCAGCAGAAACTCTGCAGGCCAGAAGGGAATGGCAGGATATCTTTAAAGTACTGAAGTAAAAAAAAGTAATCTACAACCAAGATTACCTGGCAAGGATCCCATTCAACGCTGAAATCAAAAGGTTTACAGATAAGCAGACACTAAAAAGAGTTTAACCACCAGCAAACCAGCTTTCCAGCAAATACTAAAGGGACTTCCATAGGGCAGTACCCACAGGAGGGAGGAAAGACCTACAAAAAAACCTGACCCAGAACGATGAAGAATCCGCCAGGAGGAACATACGCATGTCAATCACTGATTTTCCAGTGTCTGCAGAGAGTTAGGGTGAATTCCGCTTGTTCACCGCCCTTCCTTGAGCACGCGGCTAAAGTCAGGAGGGTTGCATTCCAGAGCTTGGAAGGTATTAGTCATCCCCAGACCGTGTAGCCAGAACATTGTGACCACTTCTTTTTCTCAGCGTCCCTCCCCTTCTCCCACCCACCACCCATACCCCACACCCCCACCCCACCCCCAGCCTTGTCTGATCGCGCTCTACCCCTTTGCAAACTGACCAGAAGCCTCTTGGTGGTGTGACCGCAAGGGCGCGGTGAACCTCATCAGGGATAGACAGACAGCAAGCAGATGCTGCTGCCTCTGGGGCGGGCGGGGAGGTGTGCAGATTTCTCTCTGCAGGTCGAGAATTCCAGTGTTGCCCGTCACCATCTGCTGTGGCCGGCTATCTTGTCTTAGGGGTCAGTGCTCCATGGAGGATCAAGATGCCCTCATCTTGGGCAGAGAATGAAGCCTTGCTGGACAAAGGGAGCCAGGGAGGTGAAGGCTTCAGTGCTCGAACAAGGGGTCACACGATGTAGGAGGAAGAGAAAGGGCCTGGGTGGATCTGAGACTGGGCGGGAGGGTCATAGGGGGTGAGGTCACGGGGATGGGACGCTTGCCTGACCCATGAGGGCAGCCCCGACCCCACCCCACCCCTGCCACTGTGCTGAGGACTGAGTTAAGGACCACTGGCCTGATTGGGGATTCCCTGGTGGCTCAGCTGGTAAAGAATCTGCCTGCAATGCAGGAGACCCGGGTTCAATCCCTGGGTCAGGAAGATCCCCTGGAGGAGGGCATGG
>NW_011479588.1:1857-3350 GCF_000754665.1 Bison bison bison | reverse complement strand
GCTACAGTCCACGGGGTTGCAAAAAGTTGGACACGACTAGAACGACTTAGCACAGCACTCAGGGCCTGGCTGGACTGAGCCAGCCCTTGGTAGATGGGATTGATGATTGATGGATGGACGATGGGTTATAGATTTATAGATGATGGACAGGATGCATGCCTAGCTAGACACATGATAGATAATAGATAAGGCCGGTAGATGGAATGATTATGCAGTTAGATAGATGGATGTAAGGATTGCACGGTTGGATGGATGGATGAATATAGATGGATAGATCTTGAAGTTTTCCAGTGGTCATGTATGGATGTGAGAGTTGGACTATAGAGAAAGCTGAGCGCCGAAGAATTGATGCTTTTGAACTGTGGTGTTGGAGAAGACTCTTGAGAGTCCCTTGGACTGCAAGGAGATCCAACCAGTCCATTCTAAAGGAGATCAGTCCTGGGTGTTCTTTTGGAAGGACTGATGCTAAAGCTGAAACTCCAGTACTTTGGCCACCTCATGCGAAGAGTTGACTCATTGGAAAAGACCCTGATGCTGGGAAAGATTGAAGTTGGGATAAGAAGGGGACAACAGAGGATGAGATAGCTGGATGGCATCTGTGACTCGATGGATATGAGTTTGAGTAGACTCCGGGAGTTGGTGATGGACAGGGAGGCCTGGCGTGCTGCAGTCCATGGGGTCGCAAAGAACTGAACTGAGATCTTGAAAGTGAAAGTCGCTCAGTCATGTCCGCCTCTTTGTGACCCCCATGGACTTTTCAGTCCAAGGAACTCCCCAGACCAGAATCCTGGGAGTGGGTAGCTTTTCCCTTCTGCAGGGGATAGATCTTAGATGAATGATCACACATAAATGATACATAGATTATACATAAGGTGAATAGACCAGTCAGACTCCTTATAAGCCTATCACCAGGCCGTGGCTTGTCATCTCTGCATTCCTACAAGATAAGGGGACTCAGGGCTGGGGAAGAAGGTGAGCGTTGCCTGGGGTGTGGACTGCGCACTCTGTCCGGCTGCAGGAAGCAAGCTTTCCTGTCCGCCTCTGCGAAGGCTGATGCTGGCTTCCCCCGAGATCTCACCTGCCCCCCCAAAACCTCTCCAGCTTCCGCTTCACCTCTGTAACCACTGATGGATCTAATCCATTGTAATCACGCCCGCGGCGTCTACACCATGCAGAAAGAGGGCTGAGCGCCGGAGAACAAAACTTGACCGCGGTGGTGCTAGAGAAGGGCTCTCTAAGAGGGGTCCCTCGGACAGCCAGGAGATGCCGCCATGGAGGTGGTTCGGTGTCCCGCGCCCACGGGGAGACTGATCATTGCTGTGACTCGGTGTTTGTGGTCTTCCCGTCCTCCCGTTGGGGTGTGTCCAAATATCACCCTGGTGGGACTCCAGGGAAGCTGGACCATGGCCTCGAGCTCGGTGCTGGGCACCCGGAGGCTCGGTGGTTATTAGAGGCACGGACTCGTGGTTTCTGCGGCAGGGGGAAAACCCCAA
>NW_011479588.1:0-855 GCF_000754665.1 Bison bison bison | reverse complement strand
TCCCGACCCAGGGATCGAGCCTGCGTCGCCTACGTTGGCAGGTGGGTTCTTTACCGTCCGAGCCGCCTGGCAAGCCCCAGATGTAGGCGTGTGTGCGTCTGAGTCTTAAACTCCTTATTCATTGCCCCATCACCACTTCTGCCTTTTGGGAACCACAGGTTTCTTCTCTGTGTCTCTGAACCTCTTTTGGTTTTATAAATAGCCTCACTGGTATAATATTTTTTTACATCCTACACGTCAGTGATACATGATATCTGGCTTTCTCTGTCTGACTGACTTCACTGAGTATAATCGTCTCCAGGTCCACTCATGTGGCCGCAAATGGCATTATTGCGTTCTTTTTTTACAAATAGGATCTGCCTGCCTGTTCTTGTGGGAAGAAAAATCACACACAGAGACACACTGCCCCAAACTCTACACTTGAACATGTGCACACACCCAAACTGCACACATCGGCAGAGGAAACCCCGCCTGTACACACACCACACACCCACACTGCACTTAGACGCACACTTGGGCACACGCACAAGGCAAGCACAGATACCTGTACGCATACACACATGCAAACAGCCCAAACCACACACCTACACGCCAACTCCCGTGGGTCCCGAGTGAGTGAAAGTCGCTCAGTCGTGTCTGACTCTTTGCGACCCCGTGGACTGTAGTCCCGCCAGGCTCCTCCGTCCGTGGGATTCTCCAGGCAAGAATACTGGAGTGTTGCCGTGCCCTCTTCCTGATACAGTGATGGAACCCAGGTCTCCTGCATTGCAAGCAGATTCTTTACCATCTGAGCCACCAGGGAAGCCCAAGCCACTCTGTAAATGGGCACAGACACACACACACATACACACACTC
>NW_011479587.1:14679-15251 GCF_000754665.1 Bison bison bison | reverse complement strand
GTAAAAATAAATAATCTACAACCTAAAAATACATAAGCAAATGATGCAAAGTGATATTTCTCAAAAGAAATCACCCAAATGGCCAATAAGCTTAGGAAAATGTGTTCAACACCATTCAGTTCAGTTCAGTCACTCAGTTGTGTCCAACTCTTTGCGACCCCATGAATTGCAGCACACCAGGCCTCCCTGTCTATCAATAACTCCCAGAGTTCACTTAAACTCATGTCCATCAAGTTGGTGATCCCATCCAGCCATCTCAACCTCTGTCGTCCCCTTCTCCTCCTGCCCCCAATCCCTCCCAGCATCAGGGTCTTTTCCAATGAGTCAACTCTTTGCATGAGGTGGCCAAAATATTGGAGTTTCAGCTTTAGCATCAGGCCTTCCAATGAAAACCCAGGACTGATCTCCTTTAGGATGGACTGGTTGGATCACCTTGCAGTTCAAGGGACTCTCAAGAGTCTTCTCCAGCACCACAGTTCAAAAGCATCAGTTCTTCTGCATTCAGCTTTCTTCACAGTCCAACTCTCACATTCATACATGACTACTGGAAAAACCATAGCCTTGACTAGACA
>NW_011479587.1:9881-11428 GCF_000754665.1 Bison bison bison | reverse complement strand
CCTTCTCCAATGCATGAAAGTGAAAAGTGAAAGTGAAGTCTCTCAGTCATGTCCGACTCTTAGCGACCTCATGGACTACAGGCTACTAGGCTCCTCCGTCCATGGGATTTTCCAGGCAAGAGTACTGGAGTGGGTTGCCATTGCCTCCTCCATAATTCATGCTAATACTTTAAAAGATTGGTAGAATTATCTAGTAATGCTGTCTGAGTCCAGGGATCTTTTTTTTAATTAAAAATTCAATTTCTTCATAGATATGGTGACATCAGCTTTCTCTGGCCCCTGCCCTGAGGAGAGATGAGGAGGAGTGACCCCTGGAGCCCACAGTGAGGTTTGGGGACAGACAGCAGGTGCTTCCAGAGCACTGTGCCCCGCAGAGAAGTGGGTTCCTACATTTGAGAGCTGGGCAGCTGCGAGGTGCAGGGAGCCGTGCTTTCTGGTCTCTCCAAGCCGACCTGTCAGTCTCTGCCCCGTCTTCACTTCTCCACCCTTAGCTAATATCATGAAGAGGACAGGACTTCCCCCAGGGCTCTGCTTATACCACTGTAAGCTGCTTAAAGTGCTTGAGGAATTGTAGTATGTGGTGAAGTTCTCTCCTTCTTGTAGAGGCAAGAATTGAGGAATTTGACTTATCTGTTGTCCGTTCACTTCTGTTGAGAAAACAGTGAGAGGTATTAGAGAAAGTCGAATCAGATGTCTATTCTCGCAGCTCCAACGGTCTCTCTCATTCTTCTTGTGTATTTTTCTCCTTTCCATGTCTCCCTGCCCAACTCCCTCCATCTTTCCACGTTTTAGTTTCTGAGTTTTTCTCAACATCCTGCTCTCTATCAGAAAATCTCATTCCTATAGTTTCCTGCAGATAATATTTCACTGTGCAGAATTCCCTGGAAGCAATCAGGGAAACCCCAAACTTACGTGGTATTTGCATCCATAAGATCAACACTGGTGCTATGAGCAGCATTTCCCTCTTCTCCCTCGTCAGGAAGAGTTGCTGAATCTGCCTGCTCCTAAAGGGTTTCGCTTGTACAAGCTTTTCCAGCCCCACACACGTTTCTGTGGTCTATACTGCCTTTTGGAAAGAAAAAAGAAAGGAGTGACTGCCATTTGAGACAGCCAATCAGACTTACCCCTATTTTACTCACACATCTTAAAAAGCAGGGCGTGTTTGCGGATGCTGCCCCCCCTGTGGCTGGATCTAAAATTGCTGACTTTATAACCAATTCTTCACAGAATGCTTTCTAGTTTAAGTGGTATATATGTTTGTCAAAGCTTGAAAAGAAAGAGTTTACTCAAGCTGATGTTGTTTGGGGAGGAACAATTTGCCTTTTAAAATGGGATTTTTTAAATTTAAAACTAGGGCATCAGGGGAAACAATGGAAACAGTGAGAGACTTCATTTTAGGGGGCTCCAAAATCACTGCAGATGGTGATTGCAGCCATGAAATTAAAAGATCTTTGCTCCTTGGAAGCAAAGCTATGACCAACCTAGACAGCATATTAAAAAGCAGAGACATTACTTTGCCAACAAAGGTCCGTCTAGTCACAGCTATG
>NW_011479587.1:6732-6900 GCF_000754665.1 Bison bison bison | reverse complement strand
AGCCTTGACTAGACAGACCTTTGTTGGCAAAG
Organism: Bison bison bison; assembly: GCF_000754665.1. Classification (NCBI taxonomy): domain Eukaryota; kingdom Metazoa; phylum Chordata; class Mammalia; order Artiodactyla; family Bovidae; genus Bison; species Bison bison. The sequence continues at coordinate 6,868 of NW_011479587.1, read as the reverse complement.
TAATGTCTCTGCTTTTGAATATGCTGTCTAGGTTGCTTCCTTCCAAGGAGTAAGCGTCTTTTAATTTCATGGCTGCAGTCACCATCTGCAGTGATTTTGGAGCCCCTCAAAATAAAGTCTGACACTGTTTCCACTG
>NW_011479587.1:4781-6070 GCF_000754665.1 Bison bison bison | reverse complement strand
GATGGGACCGGATGCCATGATCTTCGTTTTCTGAATGTTGAGCTTTAAGCCAACTTTTTCACTCTCCTCTTTCACCTTCATCAAGAGGCTTTTTAGTTCCTCTTCACTTTCTGCCATAAGGGTGGTGTCATCTGAATATCTGAGGTTATTGATACATATACCTTAATTATTTTTAAATCCCCTGTCTCATTTGCTTGCCTGTAGTAACATAAAATGTGCTGCTGCCGCTGCTAAATCGCTTCAGTCATGTCAGACTCTGTGCAACCCCATAGACGGCAGCCCACCAGGCTCCCCTGTCCCTGGGATTCTCCAGGCAAGAACACTGAGTGGGTTGCCATGTCTTTCTCCAATGCATGAAAATGAAAAGTGAAAGTGAAGTCGTTCAGTCATGTCTGACTCTTAGCGACCCCATGGACTGCAGACTGCTAGATACCTCGTTCCATGGGATTTTCCAGGCAAGAGTACTGGAGTAGGGTGTCATTGCCTTCTCCAGTAAAATGTGCTAATTTAAGTTAATCTCATATCTCATTGTATCTCAGTTATTAAGATGCAGGATTCAATGCAAGAGTGTGATTCAGCTAGAAGAGGAAAGAACATCACCCAAAAAATGGATAAATGAACTTGGTATAATCTTTGCAGGAGGGAGTTAACTTATATTGGTTGAATGAGGAATTATTGCATCATATCAGCAGGAAGAATAGTTTTCCTGTTGATTTTATGACAAAGGTCTGTTGTTAAAAGAGGTACTGATGGATGCCTAGTTAACAAATCAATTAAATAGTTAAGCTATTGCAGTAACTTTGTACTGCCCCAACCTAACTATCTAGAAATCAATTTGGAAGATACTTGTCATGAAGTAACCATATTTTTATATTCTGCTGGTTGGTGCAGGGCTCCAGGCACTGTTGCAACTCACACATGTTGCTGCTGATCAACTACATCATCTTATTGATGACACACAACTCTTCCACTTCCCACCAGATCTCCAAATCTTCTGTTTATCCTGGGCCAAGTATGCATGTAACAGCAGGTGACACTCTTCTCAAGGTCCCTCGTTCTTGTGAGACACTAAAGGAGGTAAGAGACAAGTTTTAGTGTGTTATGCAGGTTCTATTATCCTCATGGTTCTAGTATGTCCTTATGAGTCACAGTTCGTCCATGCTTTTGTCTGCACCCAACTTTCCCTCAAATGTTACTCTTGCTGGCTACCAGAGAATTCAGTCTCAACACCACATACAAAGATAACAGCTTTTATAGACTCTTCCAGCTCTAGCAATTGCCTGAATTCT
>NW_011479587.1:0-1088 GCF_000754665.1 Bison bison bison | reverse complement strand
AGTGTGATTGCTGAGTTGTAAGGAAAGTAAATATTTAAGTTTATATGAAACTGATGTACCGTCTTCTAGAATGACTCTACCATTTACCCACCAGCAATGCATGAGTGATCCAGTTTCTCTGCATCGTTGCCAGAACTTGGTATGGTCAGTACTTTTAGTATTAGCCTTTATGACAGTTGTGGAGTGCTCTCTCATTGTGTCTCTAATTTACATTTCCCTAACTGCTATTGATGTTGTTCTGAATACCACTCTTTTGATGGAAATATAGTCGGCAAACACTTCCTGCCATTCAGTGGTTTGTCTTTTTCATTCTCTTAATAGTAACTTTCACAGAGCAATCGTTTTTCATTTTAATGAAATTTAAGTTTTTTTATGGATTGTGCTTTTGGTGTCCTGTCAAAAATCTTTCTGCCTAACCCTACTTTATAAAGATTTTCTCTTATGGTTTCTTCTAAAATATTTATAGTTTTACATTTGAATGTATGATCTGTTTTGAGACTGAATTCAATGTTTTATATAAGGTGTGAGATTTAGGTCAAGTTCCAATTATTTGCATATAAATATCCAATTGTTCCAGTATCATTTCCTGATAAAACTGTCCTCTGTTCAATTGTCTTTGCACCTTTGTCAAAAAAATCAATTTTCCCCACTTGTATGGGTTGACTTCTATATTCTTACTCAGTGACATGAACTTGCCAATGGTTTTTTAATTACCCTTTTAGCATCTGTAGCATGGTTTACTTTTCCATTCCTTATATTCATCATTTATGCTTTTGCTTTTTTATCCCTTGATACTTCTACCTAGAAACAGATCAGTTTTATTAATCAGCTTTCTCCCTTTGTGGGTCTACTTCTATAGTGTTACCCAGCAGCATAAATTTATTAATAATATTGCCTTATTACCATTTTCACACCGCAGAATCTGCATATGATTTTCTCATGTGCATAATTTGTGTTTTCTTTTATTATATTGATTATTCCCTTGATGATTTGAGCTAGGAATAGATCAATGTTATTAATCATATTAAGAAAATTAACTATATTTAATGGTTATTTCTATTGTTTGCTTTAGAGTTCACCAATCTGAA
>NW_011479586.1:5377-5759 GCF_000754665.1 Bison bison bison | reverse complement strand
GGGCCCGGTCAGAACCCACACCCGGGGACACGCCGTCCGGTCTGCTCAGCTGGTCAGGGGGCACGGAGGAAGCGAGTCTGGCCACATGGCCACACACCCGAGGCAGCCCCTGCGGAAGCACCGCAGCCAAGCTGGAGACACGGACGTGCAGGTACTCACCACTGCGATCACAGGGATGAGCACGCCCAGGTTCCCCGCACTGCTGGAGGCCTGTTGGGGGACAGAGCCAGGTCACTGACCAGCACCACTTGTTTCATTAAACAGAAAGATAGAAGGGCCCCACACGCATCGTGAGAAATGAAACTCCTTCAAAACGAAATGATGAAAGACGTACAGGGAGACAGGTGAAGACGCTTAACCCGACAACCAAGAGGACACACTC
>NW_011479586.1:0-1141 GCF_000754665.1 Bison bison bison | reverse complement strand
CTCTGCACCTGAGTTCATGACACAGGCGAGTGTGGACCCTCAGCAGATGCCACCGGCCACAGGCGCCTTCACCAAGGGCCGCACCTAGGCCGTGACAGAACCCGAACCCAGGACTCTGGGCGGCTCCACCTCAGGGTCTGGGCGGCTCCCTGCTCCTGTCCTGCCTCCGGGACCACTTCATCCCACGTGCCCACTCTGCCCCTTGACTCAGGCCCGGCCACACCTCCTGGGCCAGGCCCCGCCCAACTCAGGCCCCACCCTCCTGGGGTTAGACCCCACCCCCTGACTCAGGCCACGCCCCCTCCATCCCCGCGGAAGGGAGGCAGCGGTGGGGGAACCCACCCTGCTCGTCCTTCACTGCCCAGACCATGAGGTCCACGCAGGCGGCACTGGCCTGGCAGCGCAGCTTGAGGGGGCTCAGCTCGCTGTGGGCCCGGTCGGCATCGTGCAGGATCTTCTGGAGCTCCCCCTGGCTGCTGTTGAACTGCTCCAGCACGAAGTCGTGCACCTCCTTCACAAAGGAGGTGGGCAGGTCTGCGGGCAGAGGGTGCACACAGTCAGGCCCGCCCCTCAGACAGACACCTGGTTAAGAGCGCTCCTGCGGGCCCCGTGCTTCTAGGGAGGCCCAACGAGCGAACCTGGACGGGCACGCGCGCCCGCCTTGCACGCGGGCCACCCGACACTCAGAAAACAGTCGCTCCCAGAGGAGAGCGCCATGCTGGGTCCCAAGCAGTCAACATAGGCGATGCTGAACACGCGGGACACAAACGGGCCCGCCATCTCCAGAACCGGCTCATTAACAGGAAGTACTCCAGTGATACAAGTTAGCTTATATGCAGAGTACATCATGAGAAACGCTGGGCTGGAGGAAGCACAAGCTGGAATCAAGATTGCCAGAAGAAATATCAATAACCTGAAATATGCAGATGACACCACCTTTATGGCAGAAAGAAAGTGAGAAAGAATTAAAGAGCCTCCTGATGAAAGTGAAAGAGGAGAGTGAAAAAGTTCGCCGAAAGCGCAACATTCAAAAGACTAAGATCACAGCATCCAGTCCCATCACTTCATGGCAAATAGACTGGGAAACAGTGGAAACAGTGGCTGACTTTATTTTGGGGGGCTCGAAAATCACTGCAGATGG
>NW_011479585.1:4338-5796 GCF_000754665.1 Bison bison bison | reverse complement strand
CCTTGCTCAAACTCATGTTCATTGATTCGGTGATGCCATCCAACCATCTCATCCTCTGTCGTCCCCTTCTCCTCCTGCCTTCAGTCTCTCCCAGCATTACCGATTTTTCCAATGAGTCACTTCTTTGCATCTGGTGGCCAAAGTATTGGAGCTTCAGCTTCAGCATCAGTCCTTCCAGTGAATATTCAGGACTGATGTCCTTTTGCATTGACTGGTTGCATCTCCTTGCAGTCGAAGGGACTCTTGAGAGTCTTCTCCAACAACACAATTTACAAGCATCAATTCTTTAGTGCTCAGCTTTCTTTATGGTTTAACTCTTACATTCATACATGACTACTGAAAAATACGTACCTTAAATATATGGACCTTTGTCAGTAATGTCTATGCTTTTTAATACACTGTCTAGGTTGGTCAAAGTTTTTCTTCCAAGGAGCTAGTATCTTTTCATTTCATGACTGCAGTCACCACTTGCAGTGATTCTGGAGCCCAGGAAAAGGAACTCTCTCACTGATTCCATTGTTTTGCCATCTATTTGCCAGGAAAAGATGGGATCAGAGGCCACCATCTTACTTTTTTGAATGGTGAGTTTTAAGCCAGCTTTTTCAGAGGCCAGGATCTTACTTTTTTGAATGGTGAGTTTTAATCCAGCTTTTTCACTCTCGTCTTTCACCTTCATTAACAGGCTCTTCAGTTCCTCTTCACTTTCTGCCATAATGGCGGTGTCATCTACATATCTAAGCTTATTGATATTTCTCTTGGCAATCTTGATTCCAGCTTGTGCTGGCAACAAACATTTTGACAAACAGTAGGTGCCTAATGTTTCTTTAATCCACTTCTTCCCACCTCTGTTCTTATTTGAGCATATTCTATTGGATATTTGAATGTAAAAATCATAAATGATATTGACATACAACAAATCAGAAAGATAGGACATATAGGATAAAGGCAGGGGAAGCTGATAACAAACAAGATAACCTTAATAATGCAGCAGTACTTAAGACATGAGACTCTGAAAATATGGTGAGAACCTAGGGAAGTCTACCAATGCTGTGTGGAGTCCTAACTTCAAGGAAATCTAAAAGAGAGTTGAAATATATATACATATGACTGATTCTCTTTGATGTACAGCAGGACAACATTGTAAAACAGTTATATTCCAGTAAGAACTTTTAAAAAAAGATGGCTTCATATAATCTAAAAATCTTAAGAGTGAGAAACAACAATTAACAATATGGTGGAGAATTTTCTAGGATCTCATGAGAATTTATTTAAAAACTCTTTGAGTTAACTGAATATATTAAAGTACTTTAGCATTGAAGAATTAGGGCAAATGCACTTAAGATATTTAACATGAGTTCATATAAAGAAAAGTGAAACTTGGAAGTAACCCTGAGATTTGCATTCTCCCATTTTAGGGAAAAGAAAGTGAAAGTGTTAGTCCCTCAGTCACATCCAACT
>NW_011479585.1:0-1925 GCF_000754665.1 Bison bison bison | reverse complement strand
AAGAGCAACCAATGAATGCAGTTTCTCACAAGACAAGAGGAGACTTCTAGTTCACACTGTGATGAAGGAAAGTAATCACTGGAGATGAATTTATGAATGATTTAAGAGACAGACTAGGGCAGGTGATACATTTCTATGACCGCAGTGGACACAAACCCAGGTTTTCCAAAATCATTTCCACTGAAGATGATCTTCCAAAACCACCTGACGAAGGATGACTTCCTCTAGCTCCTTGGACCTCTTATCTGAGTCATCATCTCCATCCATTCATACATACCTGGGAATATGGCTGTTGTCTCCATTCTCCTTATACTCCTGGGATTGTTCAATTGCTCCAGAAAGGTGACCAGGTACAGCTTAGAGACCACAAGACCTGTTCATCAGAGAAAGGAATATTTGTGTTGTCAGAGATTCATCAGTGTCCAATCCAATATGTATTCAGTTGAGATGAGAATGCAAGGGAGAAGGTTAATACAGCCTAGAAAATTATTTCCCCCAAAACCTTTATTCAAATCACCTGTTTAACACTAACAAACACATAACATCAGATCCTGAGATAGTGATCAAGTACTACGAAGGCAAGGTAAGTGTGTAACTGTGAAATTAAGAAAATGTGTGCCTATTTAATACTACAGCACTTATACAATTACCACTAACCTAGAATGCAATGATAGGTTACAGTGAAGGGTGTCAGATTCATGATCTCCAAACAAGAGGATTTAACTTCGGGACCAGGGACCAGGCACCAGGCTTGATCACTCAAGAGCTTTTGTGTAGCAGAGTTTTATTAAAGTGAAAAAGGGACAGAGAAGCTTCTGACGTAGACATCAGAAGAGGGTGGAGAGTGCCCCCCTTGCTAGTCTAAGCAAGGAAGCTATATACTTTTTAAATCAGTAATTACAATAAATCAAAAGAATGTCTCAAGGTTGTAAAAATTTTAACAGACCCACTCCGACAATTTACGTTTGAGGATAACAGGATTAGAACTTAACAATAGAAAGATCCTACCAGACCCAGACCCCTTTATTGACTATGCCAAAGCCTATGACCGTGTGGATCACAACAAACTGTGGAAAATTCTTCAGGAGATGGGAACATCAGACCACCTGACCTGCCTCCTGAGAAATCTGAATGCAGGTCAAGAAGCAAGTTAGAACTGGACATGGGGCAACACACTGGTTCCAAATTGGGAAAGGACTACTCAAGGCTGTATATTTTCACCCTGCTTATTTAACTTATATGCACAGTACATCATGAAAAATGCTGGGCTGGATGAAGCACAAGCTGGAGTCAAGATTGCCAGGAGAAATATCCATAACCTCAGATATGCAGATGACACCTCCCTTATGGCAGAAAGCGAAGAAGAACTTAAGAGTCTCTTGATGAAACTGAAAGAGGAAACCACTATAATATTGTAAAGTAATTAGCCTCCAATTAAAATAAATAAAATTTAAAAAATTACTATGCATAAAAGAGATAGGTAACAAGGATATATTCTATAGCACAGGGAATTATACCCATTATCTTGTGATAACTTTTAATGGAGTATAATCTGTAAAAATACTGAATCACTATGGTATATACCTGAAATTAATGTAACATTGTACATCAACTATACTTAAATTAAGAAAAGAATTCAGGACAAAATAAATATAAGACATGCTCTTTTATTTCTTGGAAGAAGAGCTCAACTCAATGTAAATAAAGGTTCTTCTTTCTAGGAAAAAAAAGAAAAAAGGAAACTGAAAGATGAGAGTGAAAAAGTTGGCTTAAAATCAATGTTCAGAAAACTAAGATCATGGCATCTGGTCACGTCACTTCTTGGCAAATAGATGGGGAAACAATCTAAGCGTTGATAGACTTTATTTATTATTTTTTTTTGGGGGGGGGTGCTCCAAAATCACTGCAGATGGTGACTGCAGCAA
>NW_011479584.1:5178-6970 GCF_000754665.1 Bison bison bison | reverse complement strand
TAGCATGAAAGTGAAAAGTGAAAGTGAAGTCGCTCAGTCGTGTCCGACTCTTAGCGACCCCATGGATTGCAGCCTAACAAGCTCCTCCGTGCATGGGATTTTCCAAGCAAGAGTACTGGAGTGGGGTGCCATTGCCTTCTCTGATAATATACATTCTAAAATACCAGGGTTTTTAGAAAGGAGAAACTGTCCTCAAGCAGGATACATTGTTGTTGTATAATCCCTAGTACAGAGTTTAAACTGAGTTGTTTGTTGTGTAATCATCAGTTTCAGACTTAAAGAAAAAAACCATTTTATGTGATTAAGGAACATAGAGGGAAAAAAGATGTTTGTCCTTTCCTCCTCCTTGAGAACCCCAGACCCCTCTCTCCTTGGGGACCCCCAGACTACTTATCAACCTGCCTAGGAATTGACTCTCTCATTAGTTCTAGAAGGTTTTGTAGGTCTTCATAGAACCATTCAAGTTCAGCTTCTTCATCAAAGCTATGACTTTTCTAGTAGTCATGTGTGGATGTGAGAGTTGGACTATAAAGAAAGCTTAGCGCCAAAGAACAGGGGCTTTTGGACTGTGGTGTTGGAGAAGACTCTTGAGAGTCCCTGGGACTGCAAGGAGATCCAACCAGTCCATCCTAAAGGAGATCAGTCCTGGGTGTTCATTGGAAGGACTGATGCTGAAGCTGAAACTCCATACTCTGTCCACCTGATGCAAAGAACTGACTCATTGGAAAAGACCCTGATGCTGGGAAAGACTGAAGGCAGGAGGAGAAGGGGATGACAGAGGATGAGATGGTTGGATGGCATCACCGACTCAATGGACATGAGTTTGAGCAAGCTCCAGGAGATGGTGATGAACAGGGAGGCCTGGTGTGCTGCAGTCCATGGGGTAACAAAGAGTCAGACACGACTGAGTGACTGAACTGAACAAGTGGCTAAGACAAAAATTTGGAAGTTATGGTGAGGGTGCAGAAATTATGGTAATTTAGAGTAGAGTCATGGCAGTAAAGGCTAAAAGATGCAGGTCCCTAAAGGTACAATGTTTGACACTGATAAGATCAGTGACTGAGGAAGACAGAGGTTATCAGGCTTGACAACGAGATTCCAGGTATATACAACTGCTGCTGCTGCGTTGCTTTAGTCATGTCGGACTCTGTGTGACCCCACAGACGGCAGCCCACCAGGCTTCCCGTCCCTGGGATTCTCCAGGCAAGAACACTGGAGTGGGTTGCCATTTCCTTCTCCAATGCATGAAAGTGAAAAGTGAAAGTGAAGTCACGCAGTCGTGTCCGACTCTTAGCAACCCCATGGACTGCAGCCTACCGGGTTCCTCCGTCCATGGGATTTTCTAGGCAAAATACCGTAGTGAGGTGCCATTGCCTTCTCCGATATACAACTGAGTTGATAGTTATTAGTGAGAAAACGAGTTAACAATTATGCACGGCCTTTTATGTACTAGGTACTACTCTAATCACCCTTATGATAACCAATCAGATTTTTACAGATCTTAGGAGACAAGAGCTATTATTATCTACAGTTTACTGACAAGGAAACTGAGACTCAGAGAGGTTAAGGCACGTACCTAACATCACACAGCAAAGATGGTGAAATGAAAATGAAATCACTCACATGTGTCTGTCTCTCTGCGACCCCATGGACTGTGGCCCACCAGGTTCCTCTATTTATAAAATTCTCCAGGCCAGAATACTGGAGTGGGTAGCTGTTCCCCTCTCCAGGGGATCTTCCCAACCCAGGGATCAAACCCAGGTCTCCCGCATTGCAGGCAGATTCTTTACTG
>NW_011479584.1:4237-5078 GCF_000754665.1 Bison bison bison | reverse complement strand
GGACTGCAGCCCACCAGGCCCCTCCGTCCATGGGATTTTCCAGGCAAGAGTGCTGGAGTGGGGTGCCATCGCCTTCTCCGGCAGTATAGCACAGGGAACTATATTAAATATCCTGGGATAAACCATAATGGAAAAGGACATAAAAAATGTTTGCATGTATATAAACTGAGTCACTTTGCTGTTCAGCAGAAATTAATACAACATTGTAAATAACTGTATTTCAATAAAAACATTCAAAATGAAAAAATAAAATATGGAGTTTTATTCAAAGAGCAACAGAAGCCTTCAAGGTTTTAACCAGGATGCAAATAATCAGAAATACGGTTTTGAAAAGTTATGGGTTTAGGTATGAAACTGAATACTCCAAGCCCAAAGATCACAGACATATTTTCAATTGTAAGGGGATTTAAAGAACTTTTTCAAACTAGATCAGCACAATGATAAAATATCTCTTCAGCAAGGAAAATTCAAAACTGACATTCTCAAAGATTAAAAGTCTTTGGGGAGTGTGTGTCAAACTATGTTCCTTGAGAATTCCTTTCCTTTAAATGGTGTCTATGTATTAGCCAAGTTTGAGAATTGCTGCTCTAGCAGTTGGATGGAGAATGAATTGGAAGCGTGTGCAAGTGGCTATGAAATGAAAAGACGCTTGCTCCTTGGAAGGAAAGCTACGACCAGCCTAGACAGCATATTAAAAAGCAGAGACATTACTTTGCCAACAAAGGTCCATCTAGTCAAAGCTATGGTTTTTCCAGTGGTCATGCATGGATGTGAGTTGGAGTATAAAGAAAGCTGAGTGCCAAAGAATTGATGCTTTTGAACTGTGGTGTTGGAGAAGACT
>NW_011479584.1:0-1188 GCF_000754665.1 Bison bison bison | reverse complement strand
AGTGGATTCATCTGATAGCTGGACGCCTGTCCCTTTGTCCAACATTTTCCTGTTTCCCCCAAGCCACAGCCCCTGGTAACTACCATTCTACCATCCACTTCTACGAGTCTGACTCTTTAGATGCCACATTTAACTGATATCACACAGTGCTTGTTTTTCTCTAACTTATTTCACTTAGCATAATGCCCTCAAGATCCATTCATTTTGTTACAAATGGCAGAATTTCCCTCTTCCTCATGGCTGAAAAATATCCCAGTGTGTGTGTGTGTGTGTGTGTGTGTGTGTGTGTGTTTCTTTATTCATTCATCAGTTGACAGACACTTAGGTTGATGCCACAATCCTGGCTATTGTCCACAATGCTGCAAAGAACATGGGGATACAGATACCACTTTGAGGTGCTGTAATCATGCTTGTTTCACAACCAAAGAATTGCTAATAGTTAAAGCTCAGGGGTTTGCTGGACTGGTTCCTGTTTCTCTTAGACCTTTTTGCTCTCTTTCTGCCTTTGCTCCTGTTTTTCGGGGAACATATGACCACTGGCCCATAGAACAAATGTGCGGATCTGGACAGTGTAAAGACCATACTCGGTTCCAACATCAGCAAGGCTTCTCGTGATGAGAAGAGCAGCGCAGCCCCAGCACACGGCCTGCAGCCGTTTCCTGCTTCCCTTCTTCTGTAAATCCCGGATAACACCTGGGGGGTTGGGAGTTGGTTCTTTCGGACAGAAGTCCACCATCTCCCCAGGTTGCAAACTTCCTTAAGATAAAGCTACTTTTCCTTTACCCAACACTTGTCTCTCAGTAAGGTTTCTTGAGCAACAAGCAACAGAGCCTGAGAGCCTGATTTCATTTCCTTTGGATGTATACCCAAAACTGAGATTGCTGAATCAGACAATAGTTCTATCTTTGATTTCTTAAGAAAATGCCATACTGTTTTTCATAACAAAAAGCTATGACAAACCCAGACAGCGTTTAAGTTTAAAAAGCAGAGACATTACATTGCTGACAAAGATCTGTCTAGTCAAAGCTATGGTTTTTCCAGTAGTCACATACAGATGTGAGAATTGGACCATAAAGAAGGCTGAGTGCCAAAAAACTAATGCTTTCGAACTGTGGTGTTGGAGAAGACTCTTGAGAGTCCCTTGGACTGCAAAGGAGCTCCAACTAGTCAATCCTAAAGGAAATCAAC
>NW_011479583.1:9049-9815 GCF_000754665.1 Bison bison bison | reverse complement strand
ATGGAGATGGTTAGATAGCATCACTGACTCAATGGACAGGAACTTAAGCCAACTTCAGGAGACAGTGAAAGACAGGGAAGCCTGGCATGCTGCAATCCACAGGGTCACAAAGTGGCAGACACGACTTAGCGACTGAACAACAAATGTCAAGCATTACACTGAGTGGTGAATTATAACTGAAAAAATATCTTTTCAGCACAAACGCCAATTTAATTTCTTGATTAATTTTTCTAGATAGCAGTTAAACTAAGGAGTTGAAAGGGATCAAACACCCTGTGTGAAACAGGTAGAATTAAAAGAGCAACTAGAAACTCACCCGTACGTCCACCTTTATTTCTAGGTCAGTTAACTTATGATCTCAAGTGACAAAATAACACTTTGCTACTATGGAGAGAATGACAGGCTTGACAATCCATTAGCGATAGGGATTCACTTTCTTCTTTGCATGTATACTATAAACCGTCATAGAGTGTAAAACTGAAAACAATACAGATGTGCTACTATTACTTTAAGCGTAACTGAAGGAAAATTTGTGGTTTAAATAAAACCCCAATTCGCTCCTTTAACATAGACTGAAAAACTATCACCATAATTCTTTGCCCCTGAACTTGCTATGTATAACAGGGCAAACTTCCGAGGTTTACATGTTGATCAAAAAGGTAAGGCACAATTAGAGCTATGGTTTTCAGTCAGGGTGGGCCTCACTAAGAAAAGCTGCCTAACCAAATATCCCTGCCCACCACTCCCGAATTCCACCCCTACCCCC
>NW_011479583.1:3719-5584 GCF_000754665.1 Bison bison bison | reverse complement strand
CCCCAAATGACAGTGGATGAAGGTGGAAGGACCTCATGTGCCAGATCATTATAGTCTATAGAACGAAAGGGTGTATCTCGGTCCTTTCTTTCCTTTTAATGAAATACTTTCTCATAATATGTAAATACAACCTCAGGCAATAAAAGGCAGCAAAGTAAATTATGCTCCACTAGTCTGAAAAGTGGCTATACAAAGAGACAGCAGTAGTGATGTTTCAGAATTTAGTTCATTAACAATGACAAACCACACACATTCAAAAGTAAATGTAAAATAAGCCAATTAAAGCTTAAAAAAATGCACACAGACACATACACAAGAACTGCACTTCAATCAATCTTCCCAAATATAGGCAGATTAATTATTAAAAAGATGGTACGAGAAATAATAAAGGTTCATTTTAATTAAATAATTCAAAGTAGGATTAAATAAACTGCTAGTATTTTCAAAATATGACTGCATTAGCAAACTCACATGTGGCATTTATGAATTATGAAACCTTCTCATTAAAATCTTAGCTGTTTCAAGTGTATCATCAAGCCCATCAACTAGATTCTAGATAAACTAGACGTTTTACTGACTTCTAACAATCAGCCTCCTATAATTCCTTCCCCTCTTTCTTCTAATACAAAGGTTAAGAATCCACTCTTTAAATGAAAAAAAAAAAAACAACAAACACAACATATAGAGTAATAATCGGAATTCCTACCAACAGCTAACACTGAGTGCTCCCCACAAATAAAAAATGCTCTGGTACCTCTACCAAGAGCCTAATGCAACGAAACACACAGGACTTTCAACTGCCATATTCACACAAAATGGGCAAGAAAATTTCTGATTCAAAGTTCTTTTAAAGCATAGTCTTAACAGTATTTTAAAGAACTTCCTGAATCTATACCTAGGATAATGGCTGGGCTGAGGATGGAGGAACAGGAGACCTTAACTTGAGAAGGGCTCAACTCAGGCTGGTTACCTCTGTTACTTACTGTGTAACCTGGGTGAGTTACTTACCCTCTCTGAGATTCAGTTTCTTTGTTACACGCAGATAACATCTACACTACAGTTGGGAGGGTCAAATGAGGTACTATACCATGCACAGGCTTTATCAACTGCAGAACATAAATGTAAGTCATCATTACCACTAGAGCAAGAAGTGGGGCATGCCTGCACATGCACAGGAGCACTGCGAAACCCTGCCTAAGAGCAAAACAGGCTCAACAGAAAAGGAAAGAGGCCGGCCAGGAATCCTGGGAGGTAGAACTTTGATTTATCCTCTTACTTAATACGTTTCAGTGGCCTTTGATATCTGGTCCAAATGAACACCTCCTGAAGAAATTAATTTATTAATAATTAACAGGCCATTAATTAATCTCTTTGGGGCTACAGATATGGCTGTTCTGTCTTAGAATGTTACTGGCAAATGGAGAGGGTTTGATAAATTTTTTTTTTAATTATTGAACTGAGAACAGGAAAGGCTATAGCTGCTGTTGGTTAGCTCAGCTGGTTAAAATACCATGATTAGTGAGGTAAAGGTACCAGGTTCAATCTTTGAACAGATAAGTTAATCTGCTCTGATCCTTGACCATGTATGCATCATATGCTTTCTTAGCTGGCTCTGTCACCAGGGTATATTATTTGCTAAAAAGCAAAAAACAAACAAACAAACAAAAAAACAGGCATAAACACATCACCAATCTCCCAAGAGGGATTCAGAACACAGAATGCTGCTCCATTCGCATCTTCTTCAAGAATGAAAGCATGCCACTGCTTTCACGCCTCAAAACGCAGTTCAGTGGTTCCCTCACCAACCTCGGTTTATCGGATCACAGCAGACTAAGGCTGTGCATTCCTAAACCATCCTGACCAAG
>NW_011479583.1:0-1184 GCF_000754665.1 Bison bison bison | reverse complement strand
GCGTGGGTGACAATTATGACCTTGTGCCCTCTTTCAATCAGGCACTGAGAGAGCTGGTAAATGTGACTTTCCACGCCTCCCATGTTTGGGTAGAAAAAGTCCGACACCATGCATATATTATGGGCACAGGTCCTAAATGTGTGAAGACTTCCAGGGATGACACGGGAGAGTGATGCTGAGGAAGGCTGGCCACGCCCACCTCTTCCTCTATAGGCCATGCTGAGACGGTTTAGGCATTAGTCCTCAGAGCAACCCAGTTAAGATAGGTGTCCTCTAGTACCTGAAAGAGAGAGTAGACAGGATCTCAGCTCAGAGACAAAATGCATTCCGCACTCCAAATCCAGACATACATATGTTTTAATGTTAATGTAAATCTGTTAGCTCTCTCCCTAGAAATAAAACATACGATGTAGTCATGCATTTGACAGCATTTACTTGCTTACCATTTACTGTGGGCCATACAACAAAACTAGACTCTGCAATGGTCCTCATACCTTAATTTTGATCTAAGAATACCACTACACATAATTTTAAATAATTACTTTGCCATACTAACCAAGCAGTTTATCCAGACAATTAGATGTGCAACTCTTTACAGAAAAGGCTTGCTAACCTCACTTCAGAGCTTAAGCCATTGACTCAAAGAATCCCATCAAGTTCGCTAGTATTAACTCTGTGGTTTACACTAGAAATATATCCGGAACAAGAACTGTCTTTTGAGAGCAACTTTCTAAAGTATCACTTGTAGCACATGCCAGACCTCACTTTCCCCTTCCTTATTCAAAAATGGTGATAATCAAACTATTCCTTTCATTTCTTAAAACTTTCAGTTATGTACATCTTCCCTCCACTAATGACCCTTTCTTCAGTTCGGAATCTAAACATAAAAACTAGAGATGGGCTGGATCTGGGGCCATTTTCTACATCTGAAGCAGGAAATGTTCAGCTAAGGGGTCCCCGAAAACATCAGTGCAAAATGCGCACTAAATATTCAATATGACTACAGAGTCTTAGATTGTTAATGCAAAAGAGAAAGCAAGTGAAACTCATTCTCAGCTTTTACAAATGAGATTTCCATGCCTCAAGAAACTCAACAATGGGAAGCCATTCTAAAGGTCTGAGTTTCTGATTCACCACAAACTCAGAAAATGCAAAGCAACAGCTTGTGCAAAGTCTATTCTCTC
>NW_011479582.1:5567-6549 GCF_000754665.1 Bison bison bison | reverse complement strand
TTGTGATCCACACAGTCAAAGACTTGGCATAGTCAATAAACAGAAATAGATGTTTTCTGGAACTTTCTTGCTTTTTCGATGATCCAGCAGATGTTGGCAATTTGATCTCTGGTTCCTCTGCCTTTTCTAAAACCAGCTTGAACATCATGAAGTTTTAGGTTCACATATTGCTGAAGCCTGACTTGGAGAATTTTGAACATTACTTTACTAGCGTTTGAGATGAGTGCAATTGTGTGGTAGTTTGAGCATTCCTTGGCATTGCCTTTCTTTGGGATTGGAATGAAAACTGACCTTTTCCAGTCCTGTGGCCACTGCTAAGTTTTCCAAATTTGCTGGCATATTGAGTGCAGCACTTTCACAGCATCATCTTTCAGGATTTGGAATAGCTCAACTGGGATTCAGAAGGCTAGTTACAATAAATAAATAAATAAATAAAGTTTTCTTTAGTCTTTTCTCAATTGTACTAAGACATCTAATATGTTTGAAAACACACAGTGAAAAAATATATATCTATAAATATGTACCTCTGGGGTATGAAGTTAAGTGAAAGCATCATCCCTTGTGGTACCAAAGAATAGGCAATGGTCTGGCACCTTAAATAAGTACTAGAGAGGAAAATCTAAACATATTTTGTAAGTCTGCAATGTGAAATACCAGGAGAAAAAGAATTACATACAAGATGGCAAATGTGGAAAACATAATGAAGAGTGGGTCTAAGGAAGTAACCTGGACAGTAAGAAGACAAATTATTTTTTCAATCTCAGTGAAAGGTTATGATTTTCTAAGCCAAAAATGAGACAAGCATGTACTATGTGCAGATCATTATTTGCAAATATGAAAATCTTGAAAAAATCTCAGACTTAATTTTTATTTTAAAAACAAATTTTTTAAAATTTTATTTAATTTTTAAACTTTACATAATTGTATTAGTTTTGCCAAATATCAAAATGAATCCACCACAGGTATACATGTGTTCCCCATC
>NW_011479582.1:1595-1742 GCF_000754665.1 Bison bison bison | reverse complement strand
ATTGCACTGATCTCACATGCTAGTAAAGTAATGCTCAAAATTCTCCAAGTCAGGCTTCAGCAATATGTGAACCGTGAGATTCCAGATGTTCAAGCTGGTTTTAGAAAAGGCAGAGGAACCAGAGATCAAATTGCCAACATCTGCTGG
>NW_011479582.1:0-1495 GCF_000754665.1 Bison bison bison | reverse complement strand
TGGGATTTCTTTGGAAGGAATGATGTTAAAGCTGAAACTCCAGTACTTTGGCCACCTCATGCGAAGTGTTGACTCATTGGAAAAGACTCTGATGCTGGGATGGATTGGGGGCAGGAGGAGAAGGGGACAACAGAGGATGAGATGGCTGGATGGCATCAATGACTCAATGGACATGAGTCTGAGTGAACTCTGGGAGTTGGTGATGGACAGGGAGGCCTGGCGTGCTGCGATTCATGGTGTCGCAAAGAGTCGGACATGACTGAGCGACTGATCTGAACTGAACTAAACCATTGGGAAAATTTAACATGTTGTTAATCAATGTCCTTCTCACCTCGTGGTTTTACACTGCTCATCGACAGGGTAAGTTGAAACAGATGTGAGCACTCAGCCTTCCTCCTAAATATAACTATCTACTTTCCTGTGTGTGTAATAGTGATTGAATCAACTGGTTAAAATAGTCTGCCCTGTGAGATAACCATAAGAATACCTTAATGGAAAAATGATCAGATATTCATCTAAAAGGGGAAAACAAAATGAATACTTTTCTATGTCTGCTGAGTTCCACAGTGCAAAATGTAGATTATGGGGTCATGTGAATATGCTTACGAAAATGTGAATAGAAAATGTGGCACAGAAAAGTTGATTATAATTCCAGAATGTTTAGGAGACTCTTACTTGTACTATGAGGAAACTTTGGAGAACAATGGTTATTGTTATAATTTTACATATGGTGATTTTTGCAGGTTCAAATTTCATTTTAAATATGTTCAGTTGACTGTATTGTGATTGTAGCTTAATAAATCTATTAAAGGTCATCAACATCACTGTTAGTTTAAGGCTTTTAAAAATCCAGCTTAGGTACCAGATATATTTTCCTTTAACAAAATGTGGAATAATTTCCAGTGTAATGCCAAAACATTTAGAATTATTTTCAGAGAAATGGAAATGTTGACAACCAAAAAAAAAAAAAACTTGTGACTTTTGTTTTTAAACTTATAAGTTCTTTTCATTAGTTATCTATTTTTAACACAATAGTGTGTATATGGCAGGCTCAATCTCCCCATTCATCACTCTACCCTTGGTTCCCCTGGTGTCTATATATCCATTCTCTATGCCTCTATCTCTATTTTTGCTTTGGAAATAAGTTGATCTGAGTCATTTGTCTAGATTCCTTAAACAAGAAATATTATACAATATTTATTTTTCTCTTTCTGACTTGCCTCACTCTGTATGAACATCTCTAGTTCTATCCACGTCTCTGCAAATTGCACAATCCCATGCCTTTTTATGGCTGAGTAATATTTCAATGTATATATGTACCACTTCTTCTGTATCTACTCTTCTGTTCATGGACATTTAGGTTGCTTTCTTGTCCTGGCTGTTGTGAATAAAATAGATAACTAATGAGAACTTACTGTGTATCATAGGGAGCTCCACTCAATTATGTCTGGTGACATAAATGCGAAGGAAATACAAAAAAAAAAACGGGGGGGGG
>NW_011479581.1:5308-6155 GCF_000754665.1 Bison bison bison | reverse complement strand
CCCACAAGGACCAGCGCCAGATGTTCTTTGTGGTAAGCTGCAGCCCCGGGGCTGCCAGGCCTCTGGGAGGAAGGCGTCACCCGTGTCTGTCTAGTTCACCCGCTGGTCCTCCAAGCCCTGGCTGGCGCTGAACCCCGTCGGTCCTTCCCCCACAGATCAGCCTGGACCCCCCCATCAAGCAGGGTCAGACTCGCTACCACTTCCTCATCCTGCTCTTCTCCAAGGACGAGGACATCTCCCTCACGCTCAACATGAACGAGTGAGTGAGGCTGTCCCCGGCCTGGGCAGGGGGCGGGTGCGTGGGTGGGCGGGCGGAAGGCTGCAGTGCCCCCGCCCGCTTCTTGCTGTCCTCAGGGAGGAGGTGGAGAAGCGCTTTGAGGGGCGGCTCACCAAGAACATGTCAGGATCCCTCTACGAGATGGTCAGCCGGGTCATGAAAGCACTGGTGAACCGCAAGATCACGGTCCCGGGCAATTTCCAAGGGTGAGCACGCCGGCCTGGGCTGCTGCCTGCTGTGGGGGGCGGGGGGTGCACTCCCAGGTGACCCCCTGCTGGGAACACCGCCCCCGCGGGGCCCTGGGTGGGCGGTCGCTGGAGGGGGCAGCCCCTTGAGGCTTACACATTGGGGGGCCTGGGGCATGCTGTGCGCCTGCTGCCCAGGTGGCACTGACCGTGCCCCCCCCCCCAGGCACTCGGGGGCCCAGTGCATCACCTGCTCCTACAAGGCCAGCTCAGGGCTGCTGTACCCCCTGGAGCGGGGCTTTATCTACATCCACAGGCTGCCCATGCACACCTGCTTCGACGAGATCTCCTTTGTCAACTTCGCCCGCGGGACCACCACCACGCG
>NW_011479581.1:0-1258 GCF_000754665.1 Bison bison bison | reverse complement strand
CTCTTGGGGAGAATGTGGAGCTTTGTGGGCAGTAGGTGGCTGACGGCCTCTGGGTTCCTACACAGGTGAAGAAGGGCAAGGACCCCAACGCCCCCAAGAGGCCCATGTCTGCCTACATGCTGTGGCTGAATGCCAGCCGGGAGAAGATCAAGTCAGACCATCCGGGCATCAGCGTCACGGACCTCTCCAAGAAGGCGGGTGAGATCTGGAAGGGAATGTCCAAGGAGAAGAAGGAGGTGAGGAGCCTCGGACAGGCAGCGTCGGGACCCTGGGATCTGATGGAGGCGGGTGGGCCCAGGGCTATGGTTCTGTGCTGGTTTTGCCTGCATTGGGGCAGGGGTCTAATATATATATATATTTTCCTGATTTTTTCATTCCCTGTGTGTGCGTGACTCAGGAGTGGGATCGCAAGGCTGAGGATGCCAGGAGGGAATATGAAAAAGCCATGAAGGAATACGAAGGCGGCCGTGGAGAGTCTTCCAAGAGGTGAGAGTTGGGAACAAAATGACCCAGGAGCTGCTTTTCTGGCAGATATTTTTGCAGTTCCAGGTTGAGAATTGGAGTGTTAACAGACACGCTTCTGACTGCAGTAGGGCAGTGCTGCTCAGATCGGGGTAGGCAGTTGCCCAGGTACGGGGAATGGGCTAGAGGATTTCTGAAAGTAACTTGGATAAATATGGCTCATTTTCCTAAGAGCCATATTTTCCTTCAATTTTATTTCAAGGGGTGGGGGAGATTAAAAATAATTACTATTACGGAGCATAAGTCACATGAATTTTAAAGGTAAAGTAACAGATGTTAGGAAGATCCCTTAGAGAAGGAAAGGGCAGCGCACTCCAGTATTCTTGCCTGGAAAGTGCCATGGACAGAGGAGCCTGGCGGGCTAGTCAGCGGTCTCTCAAAAGAGTGGGACACGACTTAGTGACTCACCAACAACAGACGTTGAGCAAGTTTTGCATATGGGGCTGCTTCAGGCTGTAGCCCCTGATCCTTCCTGTGATTCAGTTATGATGAGCTCCCCTGGGGCACTCAGGGCTGACACGCCTGGCTGTGTACGTTTAGCGTGAGCTGGGCAATGTGGCTGGGATTGGGAAAGGCCCTGTGAAAGCCAGGAGAGGTTCGGCCCTGATGATGTGGGGAACCTGAGGGCCCAGCACCCCCTTCCCTCTTGCTCACCTAGGGACAAGTCCAAGAAGAAGAAGAAAGTCAAAGTGAAGATGGAGAAGAAATCCACACCCTCCCGGGGCTCATCATCGAA
>NW_011479580.1:5059-5502 GCF_000754665.1 Bison bison bison | reverse complement strand
GAAGATCCCTTGGAGAAGGGAAAGGCTACCCACTCCAGTATTCTGGCCTGGAGAATTCCATGGACTGTACATCCATGGACTCGAAAAGAGTCAGACATGACTGAGCAACTTTCACTTGGCCTCTACTCACTCAATGCCCTTAGCACCACACCCTCCCCTCTGTTGTAACAATAACAACAAAAATTTCTCCAGACACTGTGAAACGTTTCCCAGTGAGCAAAATTCCCCCCATTTGAGAATCACTGCTCCAGGCCATACATACTCAGTGGGGACCATACATATCACCCCCAGGAGCAAAAAGTGGTTCTCAGGGGATAAAAAAAAATCTTATCCTTTTTAGGTATAAAACACGGATAAACACACAGTGTTGTAGCCACACATTCCGGGAAACACACTCACTCAGAAGGACAATGCAGATCGTGGAGTGCAGTCTATTACACTGG
>NW_011479580.1:0-1782 GCF_000754665.1 Bison bison bison | reverse complement strand
ACATCCCCAGGAGTCAACGCAGGAGAAGAGTTCACACCTCAGAAGAGGAAGGAGTCAGAAGGTGTTGTAGGAGAGAGATTGGCCAGGCGTGTCCGATGCCTCGCCCTCGTCTGGAATCTCTGACTGCAAGAAAGGAAGGAAAGCAGGAAGGGAGACAAGGAGGGAGGGAGGCAGGAAAGGAACGGGTTGGTTTACAAGGGAGCTCATGCACTTGTCACGGCATTATCCTTCAGCTGCCCTGTGAGATGGATACTCAAAGAGTTCCCATTTGTATTAAATAGATGAAGCGTAGACTTAGCTCAGTTACTTGCCCATAGTCACAAATTAGAGGCAGAACTGGGGTTTGAACCCAGAGCCCTCTGAGTTCATAGGGCACACGCCCAACTATTTTTTGGCCAACCCAATAGTACACTAAAGTAACCAAACACACACACACACAACAGGGAATAAACGGGAGTCTGAGCACATGAGATGGGAGCAGGAACAAGACTCTCATGCCCCGCGCTGTCCCCCTCTCTCCCTTCTTTCCCTCTACCCTGGGGTAGACCAGTCTGGGAGTTCTTAGAGCTCCTCTACCCCCCGCCCCGCCTTTGCTTACATGAAGGCTTGATGTGTCGTGGCAAGAACTCGGATCCCAACTCCACGTGACCTCTTGTTTCCCACCATCAACTCGTTGATTTCACTTCCGTGTTTATCTATAGACAAGACGCTGTATGCCCAGCCCGTGGACCAATTCCCCTTAGGACGTCCCTCAGAGGGACACCCTTGGTCCACCTGATGGAGCCTGGAGTAGCAAGGACAGGGAGTCCAAACAGGAAAATCAGATGCCACAGGCACACCAGGAGGGGCAGAGAGGGTGGCGGGGAGCAGAGATGGACGTCTTCCGAGGTTCACCCTGCTCAGGGCATCCTTTGCTGAAAGCGGGAATACACGGTCTGAGCTCCAGTTTGTCTGAAGGGGAAAAGAAGCAGTGGAGTTAGAAGAAGTTGAACAGGAACCGCACTCTAGAACCCTTGCCAAAAAATATCTCCTCTGCCTGCCTGCCAGCCTGGTGCCTGAAGATCTAACCTTAAGGATTCTTGCGGCACCTGGAACAGGTCACTTGGAATCCTTCTGCATGGAAAGCATAAAAGGCAGCCCTAGATGTTTGGCCCCAGTGAGAGGTAGGACAGGGTGTCAGCTGACTGCATCCGTGCACGTGAGTGTTAGGGCAAAGCCTGCTGGGCATCTCCCCAGCATCTATCCTCCCCTTCTTCTATAAGCAGATGTCTTATCTGGGCTCCAGGCCACCCAGCTAAAAGCCGTCTTTCCCAATCTTCCCTGCAGCTGGCTGCAGCCAACTGCTTGGATTGAGGCCAATACGACCATGAGCAGAAGCTGTGGTCAGGCCCTTAAATGGAAGAAGCTTGCTCTGCCTTCCCTTGGCTCTTGCGACCGCAATGATGAACTTGGTACTGGAAGCTGAACCAGCCATGTTAGTCACAAGATGGAACATGCGTCTTGAAAATGGCAGAGCAACAAGGTGGAAAGTGCCAGGTTTCCAGGGCCCAGGGGCCACTGGGTCAGCCTTGGACTGCAGGTGCCCACATTGTTATGGGGATGAGACAGTGTCCAGGGCCCAGGGGCCACTGGGTCAGCCTTGGACTGCAGGTGCCCACATTGTTATGGGGATGAGACAGTGTCCAGGGCCCAGGGGCCACTGGGTCAGCCTTGGACTGCAGGTGCCCACATTGTTATGGGGATGAGACAGTGTCCAGGGCCCAGGGGCCACTGGGTCAGCCT
>NW_011479579.1:7323-16884 GCF_000754665.1 Bison bison bison | reverse complement strand
ACCAGGCTCCCCTGTCCCTGGGATTCTCCAGGCAAGAACACTGGAGTGAGTTGCCATTTCCTTCTCCAGTGCAGGACAGTGAAAAGTGAAAGGGAAGTCGCTCAGTTGTGTCCGAGGCTTAGCGACCCCACGGACTGCAGCCTACCAGGCTCCTCCATCCATGGGATTTTCCAGGCAAGAGTACTGGAGTGGGGTGCCATCGCCTTCTCCGGGGTGTGTTGGAAGCCCTTATATATTCATCTGTGAGCTCACAGCCCTGAGGCAAGCGAGCCGCAGTCCCTTTCCTAGAGGAGCTCACAGGCCAGCAGACGGCGGAAGAGCACGCCCACCAGCCCTGCACATCCACACAGCCCTGGATAAACCCAGGAAACAGGCAGCTTACTCTTTCCCTGGTTCGGGGGCTTAGTCAAGAATCATGTTCCTGGCAGGAAGAGGGATTGTAAGCTGATTAGGCAGACTGACCCTTTGATAGTTCTGTTCTTTGACTATTTGCTCAATTTGCTCGATTAGATGTTCAAGCTTGAAGCTAACTTCATTAACTTTGTCCTTTGCTTGAGTAATGGCTGCATCAAGGTCATGTTCTCCGACTCGAATATCTAAGTGGATCCGCTGTACAAACAGTAAAAGGGAAGAAACATGTTTTCCTGTAGCTGCTCGTTTTCCTTACTTTGCCCTCATTGTGTCCTACCAGTCCTTCCTTTTTCTCCACCCCACAACCCCCGCCACCTTTCTGAGAGTAAACACTCCTTCGTTCTCTTATTGCCTCCCCGCCGCTCCATTCCAGGTTATACTCGGGAGTCTTTCATTGTCACAAGCATGCATTAAATGGCACCTGCTGCCCTGAAAGAGCAACTGCAGCTTCCTGAGCTACGTCCTCTAGATTTCCGGGCACATGCCTTTGGCCCTGAGACAGTTTGATTACTCTCAGGAAAAGGTGCTCTGCATATAACTAAATTTCTGATGCCTCAGAACCTTTAGAAAATATCCAATCACCATCTACCGTGTAAGAGTTCCATTTATTGGGATTCCATTATTAATTCACCCTTCAGCCTTCAATTGTTTTCAAGCCTGAATAATCACAGTTCTCTCAACCTTCCCTCCCAGTTCTCATTTTTCAAGCCCTTTAATCAACTTCGTGGCTCTGCTTTGAACCCCTTCCAAGCTCTCCAGCTCCCTCTTTAGTTGCTGTGCTGAGATCTGGGTGCAGGACTTTAATATGGCCTGGGCATAATGGTTCTGCATATCATTGTCACGCCCGAGTAA
Source organism: Bison bison bison (assembly GCF_000754665.1). Lineage (NCBI taxonomy): Eukaryota > Metazoa > Chordata > Mammalia > Artiodactyla > Bovidae > Bison > Bison bison. Next base: position 15,621 of record NW_011479579.1, on the reverse strand, counting down.
TGCTGACGCTGTTCATTTGCAAGGACACGGGGGCATTTACTTACCAGCTTACTCCCTCCAAATGACACAAGCCTTGTAGAATTAGATTGTAAGCAAATGATGTGTTCACCAGGTGAATGTGAAGTGAAATAGAATGTTCCTTGTGGGCCATATAACTTTGACAGTAATACCTAGGATTAAGGATTTCCATAGTGTAAGTTCATTATTCTCTATACTCCATTAAAAAAATAAACCATCCCTATGTAATCTAGTGAAATTTGTGCCGTTCTTAAAGAAGAAATCAAATTACCGATAACATGAAAAATATTCAGTCTTCCTCCCAATCAATAAAGTACAAACCACAGTTAGATATTCCTTGTTATCAGATTGGCAAAGACTTAAAAGCATCTGGGGTGGGGATAGTATTGAGAAATGCTACCTCTGAACACTGTTTTGAGAATGTACATTGAACAGCCATTTCAGAGAATGGTTTGGTAGTACATATGAAAAGTTAAAGTGTATCTAACCATTGACCCAGCAGAGCTACCTATAGAAGTTTATCCTATGGAAATGCTCAAGTAGACAAAGTTATATGTAAAAGCTATTCAGTGTAATGGTATTTATTTTAGTTTGCATTTCTGAAATAACTAATGGATTTCAGTAGGGACTCATTAAGTTTCAGATCAGTTCAGTCGCTCAGTCATGTCCGACTCTTTGCGACCCCATGAATCGCAGCATGCCAGGCCTCCCTGTCCATCACCAACTCCCAGAGTTCACTCAGACTCACGTCCATCGAGTCAGTGATGCCATCCAGCCATCTCATCCTCTGTCGTCCCCTTCTCCTCCTGCCCCCAATCCCTCCCAGCATCAGAGTCTTTTCCAGTGAGTCAACTCTTCGCATGAGGTGGCCAAAGTACTGGAGTTTCAGCTTCAGCATCATTCCCTCCAAAGAAATCCCAGGGCTGATCTCCTTTAGAATGGACTGGTTGTATCTCCTTGCAGTCCAAGGGATTCTCAAGAGTGTTGGAGAAGACCAACACCACAGTTCAAAAGCATCAATTCTTTGGCGCTCAGCTTTCTTCACAGTCCAATTCTCACATCCATACATGACCACTGGAAAAAAACATAGCCTTGACTAGACGGATCTTTGTTGGCAAAGTAATGTCTCTGCTTTTCAATATGTTATCTAGGTTGGTCATAACTTTTCTTCCAAGGAGTAAGCGTCTTTTAATTTCATGGCCGCAATCACCATCTGCAGTGATTTTGGAGCCCAAAAAAATGAAGTCTGACACTGATTCCACTGTTTGCCCCTCTATTTCCCATGAAGTGATGGGACTGGATGCCATGATCTTCGTTTTCTGAATGTTGAGCTTTAAGCCAACTTTTTCGCTCTCCACTTTCACTTTCATCAAGAGGCTTTTTAGTTCCTCTTCACTTTCTGCCATAAAGGTGATGTCATCTGCATATCTGAGGTTATTAATATTTCTCCTAGCAATCTTGATTCCAGCTTGTGCTTCTTCCAGCCCAGCGTTTCTCATGATGTACTCTGCATAGAAGTTAAGTAAGCAGGGTGACAATATACAGCCTTGATGTACTCCTTTTCCTATGTGGAACCAGTCTTTTGTTCCATGTCCAGTTCTAACTGTTGCTACCTGACCTGCATATAGGTTTCTACTACTGCAGGCAGGAATCCCTTAGAAGAAATGGAGTAGCCATCATTGTCAACAAAAGAGTCCAAAATGTAGTACTTGGATGCAATCTTAAAAATGACAGAATGATCTCTGTTCATTTCCAAGGCAAACAATTCAATATCATAGTAATCCAAGTCTGTGCCCCAACCAGTAATGCTGAAGAAGCTGAAGTTGAACGGTTCTATGAAGACCTACAAGACCTTTTAGAACTAACACCCAAAAAAGATGTCCTTTTTATTATAGGGGACTGGAATGCAAAAGTAGGAAGTCAGGAAACATCTGGAGTAACAGGCAAATTTGGCCTTGGAATATGGAATGAACAGGGCAAAGACTAATAGAGTTTTGCCAAGAAAATGCACTGGTCATAGCAAACACCCTCTTCCAACAACACAAGAGAAGACTCTACACATGGACATCACCAGATGGTCAACACCGAAATCAGATTGATTATATTCTTTGCAGCCAAAGATGGAGAAGCTCTATACAGTCAGCAAAAACGAGACTGGGAGCTGACTGTGGCTCAGATCATGAACTCCTTATTGCCAAATTCAGACTTAAATTGAAGAAAGTAGGGAAAACCACTAGACCATTCAGGTATGACCTAAATTAAATCCCTTATGATAATACAGTGGAAGTGAGAAATAGATTTAAGGGGCTAGATCTGATAGATACAGTGCCTGATGAACTATGGACGGAGGTTCGTGACATTGTACAGGAGACAGGGATCAAGACCATCCCCATGGAAAAGAAATGCAAAAAAGCAAAATGGCTGAGGAGGCCTTACAAATAGCTGTGAAAAGAAGAGAAGCGAAAAGCAAAGGAGAAAAGGAAAGATATAAGCATCTGAATGCAGAGTTCCAAAGAATAGCAAGAAGAGAAAAGAAAGCCTTCCTCAGCAATCAATGCAAAGAAATAGAGGAAAACAACAGAATGGGAAAGACTAGAGATCTCTTCAAGAAAATTAGAGATACCAAGGGAACATTTCATGCAAAGATGGGCTCAATAAAGGACAGAAATGGTATGGACCTAACAGAAGCAGAAAATACTAAGAAGAGGTGGCAAGAATACACAGAAGAACTGTACAAAAAAGATCTTCACGACCAAGATAATCACGATGGTGTGATCACTGACCTAGAGCCAGACATCCTGGAATGTGAAGTCAAGTGGGCCTTAAGAAGCATCGCTACGAACAAAGCTAGTGGAGGTGATGGAATTCCAGTTGAGCTATTTCAAATCCTGATTAAGTTTAGGTGAAGACAAATGAAAAATTGCTAGTAAGAGAGACTGTTACAACACCTATATCTGTACTAAAGGTGTCCACGATATTAGGGGTAGGCCGTATAGGGTCCTATTTTTGTGAAACCTATTATTTGTAAAAGTACATGTGCTTAGAAGAAGATTCTAAAGGTTCCAAATATTCTAAAGATTCCAAGCTATTAGGCAAGTGTTTGTTGGGGACATTGACTTTTCTGCTTAGTACATTTCTGTAATGTTTGATATTTTAAAAACAGCATAGGACTTCCAGTCTGGTACATGAGGAGCTTGGAAGTTGTTAGTCTGTCTTAACAAGTAAAAAGCTGCATGAAAAGAAAGTCAGTTCTTAGATCTGTCAGAGAATTGAGGTCCCAGGGCAGGCTACTTCCCTCAAAATTGGAGACACAGACAAATGCAGACAGTCACAATGTACAGAGCAAAAGGACCAGCACTGGGTTCCTTTACCCAGCATGTCATGCCTAGCTCCCAACAACAACAGAAAAATAGCAAGGCATATGAAAAAGGTGAAAGACATAGTTTGAAGAGACAGAACAAGTCTCAAACCTAGGTCAGATATGGCAGAGATATTGGAATGATCGTGTCAGGAATTTAGAAAATCTGTGATTAATATTCTGTGGTCTCTAATGGAAAAAGTAGACAATATGCAAGAACAAATGTGAGGAGAAAGATTGAAATTCTATGAAAGAATAAAAAAGAAGTGCCAGAAATGAAAAACACTAACAGAAACGAAGAGTGCCTTTGATGGGCTCGGTGGACTGGACAGGGCTGAGGAGAGGCTCTTGAGCTTGAGGATACGTCCACAGAAATGTTTAAAGCTGCAAAGCAGAAAAAGATTGGAAGTAAAAAGGAACAATATCCAGGGACCACAGGATGACAGTTAAAGATGTAACATACATGCGTTGGGAGTACCAGAAGGTGAAGAGAGAAAGTAACAGAACAAATAATAATAGCAGAATTTTGAGTCAGCATCAGACACCGAGCGGCAGAGCTGGGAAGCGCAGAGAACACCAAGCAGGAGGAGCGACGATTGAGCCGCACCGCGGAGAGTCACAGAGGCCACAGACGCCAGAGGTGAAGCCTGGGAAGGGGCCAGAAAAGGCCCTTCTGTATAGGGGAGACGAGAGTCAGGCACAAGTCCTCAGAAACCATGCAAGCAGGAGAGTAAACATTTAAGGTGTTGAGAGGAAAAAAAAAAAAACCATCAATCTAGAAATTCTGTATCCTGCAAAACTCTCCTTCAAAAGTAATAGAGAAAGCTTTTCTCAAACAAAAGATGAGGGAACTTGTCACCAATAGACCTGTCTCACAAGGAATGTTAAAGGCTCTTGACATAAGTATAATGATATTGGTCAGAAACTTGGATCTATGTGAAAGTTGTAAATGCATTAGAGAAGGAATAAGTGAAGGTAAAATTAAAACTTTTATTTTTCTTATTGTTAACTGAGTTAATAGATACTTCTTTCAAAATCATAGCAATGTGTTTGATGTTTACAGTTTATGTATAAATAAAATTAGTAACAGCAAAGATGCAAGGGATGGGAGATAGGGATTAGGACTGTTTTGTTATTATAAGGCACTTGTGTTATCTGTGAAGTGAAACATTGTTATTCAGAAGTGGACTTGGATTGGTTGTAAAGGTAAATTGCAAGCACTGACAGAAAGTTAAAAGAAGTGTAGTTGATAACCAAGAAAAGATAAAATGAGTCATAAAATAATTAAAACCACAAGAGACAGAAAAAGAGTGGAAAACAAAAATAGGAACAAATAACAAGGGTAGCAACCAGAAAACAGTAATAAATATGATGATATTAACCCAGCTATATCAATAGTCACTTTGAAAGTCAGTGGTCTAAATGCACCATTTAAAACAGATTGTCAGAGTGGATTAAAAAAAACAAAAACAACCATCTACGTATTGTCTATAAGAACCCCCACTTTAAATGTAAAGACACATATAGATTAAAAGTTAAGGGACAGAGAAAAATGTATATGTTAACTTTTAGCCAACCTTAATCGAAAGACAGCTGGAGTCATTATGTTAAATTCAGACAGAGTAGACTTCAAAACAAGGGAAATTACCAGGAATGATTACGCAATAGAGCATTATGTAATAATAAAGAGGTCAGCTCTCCAAGAAGACAAACCTTAATGTGTATGCATCTAATAACAGAGTGTCAAAGTATATGAAGCAAAAACTGATAGAACTGCAAGGATAAATGGAGGAGCTCGCTGTTATAGTCAGAGACATTGATCCCCCCCCATCAGAGGTGGACAGGTCCAGCAGAAGATGAATAAGGATACAGTTGAGCTCAACAGCATGGTCAACCAACTGGATAATCAGTATCCATAGGCTACTTCATCCAACAAAGCAGAATACACATTCTTTTCAAGCTCACATGGAACACTCACCAAGACAGACCACATCCTGGGCCACAAAACACACCTTAACACATTCAAAATCATAGAAACCACACAGTGTGTGCTCTTAGACCATAATGGAATTAAAGCAGAAATTAATAAAGATAGCCGGAAAGTCCCCAGATATTTAGAGATTAAACAGCACACTTCTAAACAGCTCATGAGTCAAGGAAGACGTCTCAAGAGAAAAAGTATTTTGAATTATCAACACGAAGATTCTGGGAAGGTGGTGGTCGAGGAGGCAACAGGAATCTGTGTTGAGACAACAGTTATCCTGGGAGGATCTGTCTGATGGAACTATGTTGGAACTCTGGAGTCTGTTGAAGTCTTGCCACTTCCAGGGGGAAGACTTGGACAGTAAACTGGTTGATTTTGGTGGATTTCAGTTCTCAGACAGTAGCAGCCACTCCCCCTCCCCCCGCTCCCCCCCCAGCCTCATGGCCGGCAGCTGTGCAGGTTTTCCTGGGGCAGCCTGCACACAGCCTTTAGAAGCCAGGGTAGGCATAACAGACCCTGTCCTCCAAATGTCAGGGACTTTTGAGGTTATTATATAGAAAGGATTCTCAATAAAATTACCAGCAGATTTCTCATCAGAACTTTGGAGAACAGAGGCAGTGGGCAGATACATTCAAAGTGCTTAAAAACAAAAACAAAAACAGCCAATAAGCACATGAGAAAAAAAAGCTCAACTTCACTGGTCCTTAAGGGAATGCAAATCAAAACTACAGTGAGCCTACCTCGCACACATTAGAATGGCTCCTATAAAAGACAATAAGTACCGGCAAGAATGTGGAGAAAGTGCAACCCTTGTGCATCATTGGTGGGAATGCAAAATGGTGCAGCCACTGTGGAAAATAGTGTGGTGGCTCTTCAAAAATATGAAAGCAGAATTTCTGTTTGATCCAGTAACTCTGCTTCTGGATATATACCCAAAAGAATTCAAAGCAGGGTCTCAAAGAGATATCTGTACACTCAGGTTCACAGCAGCATTATTCACAATAGCTAAAATGTGGAAGCAACTCAAATGTCCATTGACAGATGAATGAATAAGCAAAGTATATGGTATATGTGGTATATGCATACAATGAAATATTATTCAGCCTTAAAAAGGAAGGAAATTCCAACATGTGCTACAACAGGGATGAATCTTGAGTGCATTATGATAAATGAAATAAACTAATCATAAGAAGACAAACACTATGTGGGACAACTTTATGAGATACTTAGAGTGGTTAAAATAATGGAGTTGTTTAAGGGGTGTAGAGTTTCACTTGAAAGACTGAAGAGTTATGAGGGTGATGATTATACAACATTATGAATATATTTAATATCACTGAACCATGTACTAAGTAATTATTAAGGTGAATTTTATGTATTTTTAAAATCTCAAAAAATATTTGAACTAAAATGAAAATACAACATAATCAAAATTTGGGAGTCACAGTGATAGAAGTATTCAAAGGGGAATTTATAATATTGAATGCGTGTATTAACAAGAAAGTTCTAAAATGTATTATCATCTAAGCCTAGGAAACCAGAAAAAAGAAGAGCAAACTAAATCCAAAATAAGCGTAAGAGGAGAAATAAGATCCATGCTAATAGAAGCTAATGCAGAAATCAGTGAAAACAGGAAATAAAGTAGAGAAAACCAATAAAACAAAGCTAGTTCTTTGAAAGTATCAATACAATCAATAAACCTCTAGCTCAGCTAACAAAGAAAAAAAGAGACCCAAATTAATAATATCAGAAATGAAAGAGGAGTGTTACCACAGGTCTCATGGGTATCAGTAGGGTCGTTGAGGAATACGAGGGAATGAGGTCATAGAGGAATACTATGAACCATGCTGTGCCCGCAGACTTGGTAATCTAGATGAAATAGACCAATTCCTCGAAAGGTGCAATTTGTCACCAGTCACACAGAAATAGACAACCTACACCTAGTACCGAAATTGAATAGATAACAACTTCCAAGCAGGAAGCCCCAAGCCAGGATGGGTTCACTGGTGAATTTCACCAAAGATTTAAGTAAGAAATCCGACATACTCTCTGCAGTCTTCCAGAAGACAGAGGTAGACAGAATACTTTTTACACCGTTTTCTGATGTCAACACTACCCTAATACCAAAGCCTGAGAAAGACACAAGAAAACTATGGACCGTTATCTCTCATGGACATAGATACAAATATACTCAACAAAATATCAGCCAACTGAACCCAGAAATGTATAAAAAGAATTATACACCATGGCCAAGTCAGATTTATTCCAGATATGCAAGGCTAGTTTGATATTTTTAAATCAATTAATGTAATTCATCACATCAGCAGCTTAAAGAACATGATGTGGTCATATCAATAGATGCAGAAAAGGCATTTGACAAAATCCAACATCCATCATGGTAAAAACTGTCAGCAAACTACGAATAGGGGAACTTTGTCAATTTGATTTAAAAATCTACAAAAACCTTACAACTAACATAATTAATAGTGAACAACTAGAGGTTTTCCCACCAAGATCAGAAAGAAGACTAGCATTTCCCCACTCACTATTCCTTTTCAACATCACAGTTCAATTCCTAGGTAATTCAGTAAAAGAAGAAAAGAAAAAATGGTATATAAGTTGGGAAGGAAGAAATGAAGATGTGTTTGTTCACAGATGATAGGATTGTCTATGTAGAAAATTCAAAATAATAAAAAACTTACCAGAACTAATAAATGATTATAGCAAGGTTATAGGATACAACGTTAATATGTTAAGTGAATCAGTTTCTGTGTGTCTGAAATGAACAAATAGAATGTGAAATGAAAAACAATACCATTTACTTTCAGTTCAGTTCAGTTCAGTCACTCAGTCATGTCCGACTCTTTGCGACCCCATGAATCGCAGCACGCCAGGCCTCCGTGTCCATCACCAACTCCTGGAGTTCACTCAGACTCAC
>NW_011479579.1:4144-7223 GCF_000754665.1 Bison bison bison | reverse complement strand
CCAATGAGTCAACTCTTCACATGAGGTGGCCAAAGTACTGGAGTTTCAGCTTCAGCATCATTCCCTCCAAAGAAATCCCAGGGCTGATCTCCTTCAGAATGGACTGGTTGGACCATTTACTTTAGCATCCACACAAATGAAGTACTTGGATATAAACAAAATATGTGAAAGATACATGAGGAAAATTTTAAAAACTGATGAAAGATATCAAAGAAGGCAAAATACATGGAGAGATATGTGTTCATGCCAAGAAGACATAACGCTGTGGAAATCTCAGTTGTTCCCAACTTAATCCATAGATTCAACAATCCCAGTTTAAATGTCAGCAAGTAATTTTGTGAATATCTACAAGCTGATTCTAAAGTTTCTATGGAAAGGCCAAAGATCCAAAATAGCCATCACGGTATTGAAGAAGAATAAAGTCAGGGGCTTGACACTCTTGATTTCAAGACTTACTGTAAAGCTACAATAACCAAGTGGGATGTTGTTGGTGAAAAACAGAAAGACCAGTGAACCAGAACAGGGAGCCCAGAAACATAGCAACACAAAAGCGGCAGCTGACCTTTGACAAGGAGCAAAGGCACTTTAGTGGGAAAGGCAGTCTTTCCAACAGATGGTGCTGAAAAATGGACGTCCACAGGCAAAGAAACGAATGCAGATGCGGACCTTACACCTTTTACAAAAAGTAACTTAGAAGAGAGCACGTATCTAAACGCAAAATGCAAAACCAAACTATTTAGAAGGTAACATAGGAGCAAGTCTAGATGACCTTGGGTTTGGTTATGACTTTTTAGGTACAACACCAAAGGCACGATACATGAAAGAATTGAGAAGCTGGACTTAATTAAGTTAAACTTCATTAAACATTTAACATTAATGTTTAAACACTGAATTTCATTAAAATTGAAGAGTTCTGCTTTGCAAAAGAAAGCGCTGTCTGTCAAGAGAGTGAAGAGATGAGCCACAGACTGGGAGAAACTGCTTGTAAAAGACATATCTGATAATGTACTGCTATCTAGAATCTACAAAGAATTCTGAAAACAGCAAGAAAATGAACAAATCAGTTGAAAAATGGGCAAAAGATCTGAATAGACAACACACCAAAGAAGACATACAGATGGCAAATAAGCCATATTTGCCATCAACAAGCATCATATATCGTTAGGGCCTTGCCGATTAAAAACAACGAGATGCTTCACACCTATGGGAATGGCAAAAATACAAAACAACCCACAACACTAAATGCTGGCAAGAATGTAGAGCAACAGCAACTCTTGTCATTTCTAGTGGGAATGCAAAATGGCGTAGTCTGGTGGTTTCTTAGGAAACTAGACACACATTTACCATACAAACCTGCCATTGTGCTGTTTATTTACCAAAGTAAGATGGAAACTTATGTCCACATGAAAACCTGCACACAAATGTTTATGGCAGCTTTATTTATAAAAGCCAAAATTAGGGAGCTATCAAGATGTCCTGCTGCATGTGAATGCACCAGGCAGCCATGGTTTGCATCTTGACAATGGAATATTATACAGCGCCAAAAAGAAACGAGCTCTCAAGTCATGAAAAGACATGGAGGCGGCTTAAGTGCGTATCCCAAGTGAAGGACGCCAACTTGGGAAGTCTGCCTACTGTATGGCTCCAGCTATATGACACTCTGGGAAAGGCAAAACTATGGAGACAATGAAAAGATTAGTGGTCGCCAAAGGTTGCGGGCGGGGGAGGGGAATGAAGAGACGGTTCCAGAGGATTTGCATGGGAGTGAAACTGTTCCGTGTTGATACGGTGATGATGGACACGTTCGTCACACCCGTAGATGTACGACCCCAAGGATGAAACCTAACATGAACTCTGGGCTTTGGTGAAGAGGATGCTTCCGTGCAGCTCGTCAGTTACACCACTGCAGCATGCGGTGCTCCTGCTGGGAGAGGAGGGAATGTGGGAATGCTGTGCTTTCTGCAGAATTCTGCTGTGAACCTAAAGCTGCTTGAGAAGACTGTTAAATCACTTCAAAAACAGGTATATGTTGCACATAGAAAAATGCAGCCGAGATTCTCCTTTTTTAAGTCTTTCCATTTTGATTTGAAGAAAATTAAAGCATCTTGCCATGTGCTTAATTTCACTTAACAGATTGTTGATAGGAAATTTTGTTAAATAAAACTGCACTCAAAAGTCAGATTTTCCAATTGATTTCTAATTTTTTATGAAAAACAGCACTCTTTCCTGAAAAAATATTCATGGATGATTCATCACCTGTTAACTTCAATTTCTGAGCCTCAGTGTCATGTCAGGGTTCTGCTTTCAGTGAACATTCGAGTCAGCAAACATATTTTGAGTCCCTGTTAGTTTGGCATGTTGAGAAAAGACGTGCTTGAGTTTAAACCTCAGTTTTTCCTCTTGCTGATGACGTGATCTGGTACAGGTCGTTTCACCTCTCAGGACCTCAGGTTTCCCTTCTACAGAATGGAATAGAAATACTGGACACAGAATAACGGGAAACGGAATATAAAATGCACAGTGTGAGTGAGGCATGTGTCTTGTCATCGTCTGCCCCAACAACCTCACCAGCCTGAAAATCACGGTGCCATAGGCATGGACACACGTTCATGTGAGCACCCGAGAGCACCATTTGCCCGGCACACCCTCCCAAGTAGGAACAACCAGAGTCCTTGTGGGGTGCCAATCGAGGTCTTCTAAGGGGGTGCTCAGTTCAGTTCAGTCACTCAGACATGTCTGACTCTTTGCAACCCCATGGACTGCAGCACGCCAGGCTTCCCTGTCCATCACCATCTCACGGAGCTTGCTCAAACTCATGTACATTGAGACAGTGATGCCATCCAACCATGTCATCCTCTGTCACCCTCTTCTCCTCCTGCCTTCAATCTTTCCCAGCATCAACTAACTCATTGGTCTTTTCCAATGAGTTAGTTTGTCGCATCAGGTGGCCAAAGTATTGGAGTTTCAGCTTCAGCATCAGTCCTTCCAATGAATATTCAGGACTGATTTTCTTTAGGATTGACTGGTTTGATTTCCTTGCTGTCCAAGGGACTCTCAAGAGTTTTCTCCAACACAGTTC
>NW_011479579.1:0-936 GCF_000754665.1 Bison bison bison | reverse complement strand
TCCAATTGAGCTATTTCAAATCCTGAAAGATGATGCTGTGAAAGTGCCACACTCAATATGCCAGCAAATTTGGAAAACTCAGCAGTGGCCACAGGACTAGAAAAGGTCAGTTTTCATTCCAGTCCCAAAGAAAGGCAATGCCAAAGAATGCTCAAACTACTGCACAATTGCACTCATCTCATACGCTAGTAAAGTGATGCTCAAAATTCTGCAAGCCAGGCTTCAGCAGTACGTGAACTGTGAACTTCCAGATGTTCAAGCTGGTTTTAGAAAAGGCAGAGGAATCAGAGATCAAATTGCCAGCATCCGCTGGATCATGGAAAAAGCAAGAGAGTTCCAGAAAAACATCTATTTCTGCTTTATTGATTATGCCAAAGCCTTTGACTGTGTCGATCACAATAACCTGGAAAATTCTGAAAGAGATGGGAATACCAGACCACCTGATCTGCCTCTTGAGAAACCTATATGCAGGTCAGGAAGCAACAGTAAGAACTGGACATGGAACAACAGACTGGTTCCAAGTAGGAAAAGGAGTATGTCAAGGCTGTATATTGCCACCCTGCTTATTTAAATTCTATGCAGAGTACATCATGAGAAACGCTGGGCTGTAGGAAGCACAAGCTGGAATCAAGATTGCCGGGAGAAATATCAATAACCTCAGATATGCAAATGACACCACCCTTATGCAGAAAGCGAAGAGGAACTAAAAAGCCTCTTGATGAAAGTGAAAGTGGAAAGTGAAAAAGTTGGCTTAAAGCTCAACATTCAGAAAACTAAGATCATAGCATCTGGTCCCATCACTTCATGGGAAATGGTGAAACAGTGGAAACAGTGTCAGACTTTATTTTTGGGGGGCTCCAAAATCACTGGAGATGGTGACTGCAGCCATGAAATTAAAAGACGCTTACTCCTTGGAAGGAAAGTTATGACCAACCT
>NW_011479578.1:12783-14725 GCF_000754665.1 Bison bison bison | reverse complement strand
TCTGGACGGCCCTGCAGAGAAAGGCGTCTGTGTAGGTAGCTCCTGACGGGAGGGGGACAGACGGTAGGATCCAGGCCCATAGAGCGTCACAGCCACGGTCTAGAGTTTGAACTGGATCTCCGGAGTTCTCGGAGGCCCAGACACCTGTGAGCTGCCCCGTGGGATGTGTGATACAAGACGGAACACCGGCCGCATGGACCTCCCCTGATGATACAGCAGAGGAGGAATAAGGGAAGAGGAAGCCAGGGTTTGCCCAGATCCACATCTGACCGCCAGGGCCACAAGAAGCACAAATTCCTTAAGGTCAGCCTCCTCTCAAGCTCCATAAACCAAGGGGACCCCAGAGACCATTTCCAAGAACCTCCTTTGCTTTATGACACATTCTTATTCACCTTGCTGACTTGGAAAGGCCTTTCCTTGGTGTGCACTTTGTAAAACTGTTTGTCCCAGTTCCCTTTGAAGTAGATGGCATTCACGAGAACCAGACATGTCATGGGGTAGACAGAATTTGCAGACAGCAAGTCTCTAATTTTACCTGCAAAGATTTAAAGAACCAGTTAGCTAACAGGGTTACCTGGTGGAGGTGAAGGGCACAGTACTTACTGGTCCGTCCCATGCAGGAGTCAGTGCACAGACCAGAGGGTTCCCTGTCCCCCAGACAACCACGAACAGGGAGTTGTCTGTTTACTCACTAAGTTGGGTCCCACTCTTTGTGACTCTGTGGACTGTAGCCCACCAGGCTCCTGCATCCATGGGGTTCCCCAGGCAAGAATACTGGAGCAGGTTCCCATTTCCTTCTCCAGGGGATCTTTCTGACCCAGGGATCCAACCCGCCTCTCCTGCATTGGCAGGTGTATCTTTACCATCCGAGCCACCAGGGAAACCCATGCAGGGAGTCTGGCCCCTAAAGCTAAATCAGTGACAAAAACCTTAATGTCTCCGCTCAGAAAATACCATGAGTTGCATAAAACACATACAATGAACAAATAATAGGGCAGGATAATTCACAGTGACAGAAAAAGGAATGTTCGGTCTACAACGTGAGGGGACTGTCCTGAAGGGGAGAGGCCGAAGCCAGTGTGCAGAGCACGAAAACGAAGAAGCGCAGGTGGACGAGGGCTTGACCGAGTGTCCTGCAGTGATGCTCAGTGACCCGCAGAGCACGCGCTCTGCTGCACAGGCAGGGAGGTGGAGCCCAATCCAGAGTCTTCCTTCCGCCCTTTGTGAAAAGGCAGACTATATGAACATTAACTGCAACAGCCAAAAGTCAAAGTGCAATTGCTCCGGAAGAGGTGCACCAAATATTGATGAGGAGCGGGGAAGCTAGAAAAATTGATTACTGATTAAATTTCAGAAGTGGGTTTGAAAGTTTTCAGTTTTATAGAGAAAAAAAGCCATTTCTGTTTACATTTGATGGTCTTGGGAAGGAAATGATGGAAAATAAGACTCATTCAAATACTGTGCAAACAGAAGTAGTGACACGTCCTCACCTTCTGTCTTTTCGGCTACCCAGGTGTTTATGTGCTTCCTGGACTCCTCCGTAGCGCTGAGAAAGTCCAGCTCTTCCATCTCTGCTTGGTAGAATATGCGGCAGGAATCTTTGAAAGACTAGGAGAGATGGAATGACAGAATCACATGGCTACAGAAACAGACAACACCAACAGCTTACTTCTTCACCGCGCCGACCTCAACACCAATCATTTGACGGTTACTTGTGTAATGTACAAACGAATGTGCAGAATTAAACTTCAATCCGGTTTCTCCATTTTCAACTACATTGAATAAATAACTGAGTAAAATCACAGGCTTCCCAGGTGGCACAGTGGTAAAGAATTCGCCTGCAAACGTTGGAGACAAGGGTTTGATCTTGTGCGGAAGATCCCCTGGAGAAGGAAATGGGAACGCACTCCAGTATTCTTGCCTGGACAGTCCCACGCACAGA
>NW_011479578.1:4247-10900 GCF_000754665.1 Bison bison bison | reverse complement strand
GAAATAGAACTGCCTTATGATCCAGCAATCCCACTGCTGGGCATACACACTGAGGAAACCAGAAGGGAAAGAGACACGTGTACCCCAATGTTCATCGCAGCACTGTTTATAATAGCCAGGACATGGAAGCAACCTAGATGTCCATCAGCAGATGAATGGATAAGAAAGCTGTGGTACATATACACAATGGAGTGTTACTCAGCCATTAAAAGAATACATTTGAATCAGTTCCAATGAGAGGGATGAAACTGGAGCCTATTATACAGAGTGAAGTAAGCCAGAAAGAAAAACACCAATACAGTATACTAACGCATATATATGGAATTTAGAAAGATAGTAACAATAACCCTGTATGCAAGACAGCAAAAGAGACACAGATGTACAGAACAGTCTTTTGGACTCTGTGGGAGAGGGCGAGGGTGGGATGATTTGGGAGAATGGCATTCAAACATGTATAATATCATATATGAAATGAATCGCCAGTCCAGGTTTGATGCATGACATAGGATGCTCCAGGCTGGTGCAGTGGGATGACCCAGGGGGATGGTGTGGGGAGGGAGGTGGAAGGGGGTTCAGGATGGGGAACACGTGTACACCCGTGGCAGATTCATAAGTATATCGCAAAACCACTACAATATTGTAAGTAATTAGTCTCCAATTAAAATAAATAAATAAATATCAATGCTTTTCTTTAAATATCCACCAGAAAAAAAAAGAAGTTAGGGAAAATTAGCCAATTCTTTTTGTTTAATGGAAATTTTGCTTTTCTGTATATCTAAGGCTCATACAAAGAGACAATAAAATAGCATGTAGCTAAGACTGATAAAAACAAGTAAACCAGGTTGTAAAAAAAATTCACACCGAGCTGTACAAAATTACCAATATTTGACCTCATGGTGACTACATTCACTTTACACCACCTGTTTTAAAACAGTTAATTTAGAGTCTGAAACAAGTGTGGAAAATAATGAAAAAAGTCATATAACAGAATAGGATTGCTATCCTAAACATACAAAGAACTAATTTTTTTTTAAAAAGACATAAACCCCAAAAGTAAAACTACACAAAGGACATATAAATAGGCACTTTCAGAAAAGATACAAATTTTTGAGTGACATGCAAAGCTGCTCAGTCTCGTGAGCAATCAGAATGTTAAAGGCTGAGCACCTGCAGTGCTGAGCAGAGGGTGGACGTGCCCACCTGCTACCCTTCCTGAGGATGACGGGAAGGGCTGCAGCCGTCGGAGTGGGAATGAGGCAGAATTCACTGAGATCTGAGAGCCTCCCTCTGTCCCTTCCCTCTAAAGTCCATCTGGAGTAGCACGCACACACAGGACAGAACCACACACACAGGGTCCCTGCCGGCTCGGCCCAGGCTGGGCCCCACCCCACGCCCACCCGGGGCTGGCGGCTGTGTCTTGGTACAGCCACCACTGAGCACGCCGCCCGCCACCGTGAGAAGGGTGAGGCGGACACACGCTGCTGCCGAGGCTGAAGCCCCATCACTGTGGCCACCAGATACGAAGAGCCGACCCATGGGAAAAGACCCTGATGCTGGGAGACATCGAAGGCAAAGGAGAAGGGGGGACAGAGGACGAGGGGTTGGATGCATCACCGACCCAATGGACGTGACTTTGAGCAAACTCTGGGACGCAGTAGAGGACAGAGGAGCCTGGGCTGCTGCAGCCCACGGGGTCAGAAAGAGTCGGACACGGCTCAGCGACTGAACAGCAGCCACACAGGTAGTGAGATGCAAAGCCTTTCTCTAGGTACAGGGGACAAGCCCTCAGACTGGGCGTGGGGGCGACGTGGAAGAGAGTGTGGGAGGACTCTGGCTCTGTCTGCGTTTTATATAATAAGGACACACTCACAGGTTACTTGAGGTGTGTATGAAAAAAATTTAAAAATCATGAAGCACTGTAATTAAATAGAAACAGAGTCAAATAGACATAAACTTAAAAAAATATTCTGCACAGGAAAAGATAATCAAAATGTTTACATGTATAAAAGAATTGAGCAAGTCTCACAATGCACAAAATACTTCCAACATGTGAAAAACAACACCAGAAATATTCTATTTAATCACGTCTTTCTTTGGGCCAATTCCTCTGCAACTGTGGTTTGATCCGTGTTAGTCCTCTGACAATCATCTCACTGAAGCTTCATGAATATGTGAACAAGGCTGTTACAGGGCTCCTCTTACAGGCAATGACCGAACGGTTCCCGGAAGCGTGAGGTCGTGACTGGGGTCCCACACCCCGCCCTCCGTGTGGGTCTCAGCCCACAAGGCCTGTCTGCACCACAAGGCCCGCCTCCCGTCTCCACACAACCTCAGTCTCTATCTGCTTCAGGCAATCGGGAGTAGGACTTACTGAGAGGAAATTGTAAGTCTTCTCTCCAAAAAGCCTATTGGCGGTTCTGAGCAAGTACCGAGTGTCCGTCCTATTAACTTCGCAGAGAAGGTTCTGGAAACCCTGGTGGACATCTTCACCTCCCCCACTGCTCTTGTTTAGAGAAAGAGTCTGAAAAAAAAAAAACAGATAAAAACACACGAGTGAGGTACGCCCTGACTACAAGAGAGCAAGGCCTGTCTGCCGAGCAAGGCCTTTGGGAGTCAGATCGCGGACACTGGCTCACGGGCAAAGGAAAGAGCATCGGCTGCCGCCCAGAACCGGCTTCCCGAACGTACCTGGCACATCTGGGCTGCGGTGTTGCCCCTGGCCCCCAGGAGGACCATGGCCAGGGCAGAGGAGATGCTTAGGGGTGCAATAAGCACATTCTTCGAGTTGCCCTCACCCAGTTTTTTCAGAAGGGTCAAGGCAAACGTGCCGTTTGCTTCTGACAGCGCATCCATGGTGGCGAGGCTGAAAGGATGGATTTAAAATCAGTGTCACGCAAATTCAGGCCACAGGTCGGCCACGTCTCACTCCGCTCTTAACTGTTGTTAGCACTGACGCTCTGCTTGGACGAGCAAACACCTACACGCACAAAACTCGGTTTCCTCGGGGCCTCAGACCCCCCTTGTTGGCTTCTAACACGTGAACACGGCTGAGACATGCTGCTGACATACAGAGTGTGCTGGGACACGGCCTGGGAGGGTCGGGAAGGAGCTGTTGGCTTTTGCTCCCATTTCTAGATTGTTCGGTGTGTTTGGGGCCTATAGGTACAATTTTATAACAAGAATCATTCAAAATGATCAATCCAAACACACAGTTACACAAGTTGAACATTATGTAAAGAGAGAGAAAGACCCCGATTAGCATAACCTGAAGCCTTGAGATAAAAGACACGTAAATCCCGTACAAAGAAGCATGAAAGCCTCAAAGACAAACCCCCTGAGGCCCAGGTCTCCTCCTATGGAACCTCCACCTGTGCCAAAGTTCAAATCCAGGGCCCTGTGCCCAGGCTCAGGGCCTGCTCACCCCACTCAGGACAAGGGCTTGGGATGCGCCCACGTCCACCTCCAGGGCCCGGCCTCGGAGGTCAACAGCCCCGCCACGGAGGGCGTTCGGTCCAGAACAGGACACTGTGGGGAGGGGCGGGGGTGCGCGAAGGTTCAGGGCCTCTCTGCCTGGTGGGAAGGGATGACAGCTGAGAGATCCCCAGTTCTTCAACAGAAAGCAGCGTCAGTCCTAGATACCGACGTGGGAGAAACAAGCAGGTGAGCCCGAGGAAAGGCGCGAAGCCACAGGGCGTGCAGGCTGGCAGCCCCACTCTGGGCCCTGCGTCAGCTCCCTGATTTCTGCTCCCTGCATGAGGACAGGGACGCACCAGGTAATCTGTGCTCCTGATAGCGTGCAGGGCAGCTCACCCCAGAACACTTCACGGCAGCATACTGATTGCTCTGAAGTAAAGAGACTTGAGAAACGGTGCAAAAAACGTGCTCTGCCCTTCTGCTCACCCTGAAAGCTGAATATAAATCTCCACGTGGAAATACCCTCCCTGTACCAGGAGGCAGAGAGACATCTTTATGGCCAAAGAGGGAAATGAAAGGCTGAAAGGCTGTACAAGAAACCAGCAAACCCTGTTACTTCACGAACTTGCTCCCCAGGCAAAAACCCCTTGTTTTGTCAAATCTTCACTGACGGGGTCCACCCCCAGCAGGATTCAAGGGTATCCTCGGGAAGGATGGCATTGGCGATAGAGATAACATGGGTCTTATAATGAACTGGAACCTGATGACCCGGGATTGAATGATAAGAGAATAAAGGAGAAAGAATAAAGAGAAAAAAGGAGCCTGATATTCCTTGGTTTACACAGAAAGCCAATAAAGCCCCCGGCACGGGACTTGCTCTGTTCACGGAGGCCACAGGCGCCCTCTCGGTGGGGTGAAGACGCAGGACACCTTCCCGATTTGGTCTTAGAAGCCCGGGCAAAAAAGTGAACTCAGAGAGCCTCTGTGCTCCAGGGAATCAGCCAGGAAAAAGAAAGAGAGAGAGAGAGAAAGAAAGAATGACACAGGGAGACCCAGCTTAGGTGGAATGGGTCTGTAACTTTATTTTCAAAAGGGGCTTTTATACCCTGAGTCACACATTTCCAGAAGTGAAAGATACAAAGTCATGCAGAATCAGCCCAACATTACATCAGTTTTACCTTTATCAAAACCAGGACATTTTTTGCATAGCTATTCATAAACAAGGGTCTTATGTTATGTCTGGCCCTGCGGCCTGTTAACATTTCATGACTCTTTCCTGATAAAGGGTGATCAGCCAGAAAACTTGTTTTCCCCTAAAGTGTTTTTTCTTTATGTCTCCCAGCCTCAGAAAGTACTAAATAAAGTTACATTCTCACGGAGCAAAGGTGCAGTGGGTCACAACAAAGAAAGAACATACTAGCTCAAAGGTCTGATGCGGTTAACACCAAGGCTGCTGCTTGTTTTCTTACATTCCAGCTACATTAACTAGCGCACTCCCAGGTGCAAATGGACAAGGCATATGGGAGCCTGGCAGCAAGCCCTGGCCCGACAATGAAGCCCTTTACCAGTACTGCTCTAATAACCTTTCATCCCTCAAAGGGCTCTGTGCTCATTAGGACTTTTAGAATGCCTAGGCTTCCCGTGCCTTTCCTGGTTGGGGAGTTGTGAGCAATTATGTGCGTTAGTTGTAAGGGCATGGATAAACCTGCCAAGCAAGCTAAAATGCGAACAGAGAGGTTAGGATTGAAATACTCCTTTCAAGCCCAGGAGACTATAACTAGAGCCCTAAGTTGATTTTTTTTTCAGCGAAAGGTGGTCAGGGAGAGCCCCCTGCTAATGTCACAAGAGTTGGTGAAAGGCATAGTATACTAAACAGTGGACAGACAGACTTCGGTTTCAGGGCAGATGCTCCAGCAGGTCCGGGGGTCCCTCGAGTCCTGATCTGCCTTTGCCTGTCAGGTCTCCTCTGCATGACCTTTGTCACGGGTGGGATCTCCCGTGGTGGCCCCCGGCACTTCAAACACACAAAGCTGCCTGCCTTGTCACTTCTTGAGTCTTGTATCTTCGAGGTTGGCACAAAATTCAATGGCGTTGGTTTTCTGCTATTGATTTGTCTTAGGTCAATTTAATTTCTAGACCAGCCAGGAAGAATGTAGAGGAGAGGAAACACTCCCCCCACACACATTCTCTTCCATCTTTAATATCCAATTTCTTGCTTAGCAGCTAAGTCATGTCTGATTCTTTTGTGACTCCATGGACTACAGCCTACCTGGCCCCTCTGTCCATGGATTTTTCAGGCAAGAATACTGGAGTGGGTTGCCATTTCCTTCTCCAGGGGATCGTTCTGACCCAGGGCTGAACCCAAGGCTCCTGCATTGCAGAAGGATTCTTTCCACTGAGCCAGCAGGACAGGCCTTAATATCCAATACCTTAACACTAATACAGAAAAAAGCAGAGTGCACTTGTCTTCAAAGGCCACAGTGAGGCTGGTGGTAGTTCTTTCCATCCACTGACAACAGTTGCTGATGGTCATTAAAGGTGAGCGCACACCCACTCCCTGTGAAATCGCTAAACTGAAAAGGAAGGAATGAAGCAGTGAGGCCCAGAGGTTTGTTCAGGATACTCTGACGGCAGAAAATATGTCAATCGGGAGATAAGTGAACAGCCCACGCTGATACAGGCCCCAAAATCAGACAGGAAACGGTGCTTCGTGCACTCCCCGGGGCACTGAGACGGAACACCAGAGGCAGCACTGTGCTCCCCAGGCAGGAACTCGGGAGGGTCCTGTACCCAGGGCTGGTGTGAATTGCTCTGATAGTTCAGGCCCTGCAGACTCAACTCAGGAAACAATGCAAAGGAAAGTTATCAGAAACAACACAAAATGAGCATAATTAGCAAACTATGTGATGGCTGACCTGAAGAGCAGCCAGAATCAAGGAAGAAGTCTTAAAACAGGGAAAAGAATGGAGCAAAACCAGCTACAGAAAGAGCTGATTTAAAAAGCAGCCTAGCTCTGCTGGGCTCCAAGGAGCAGAGTGAGAGCTGAGCACCAGGTCATGACTGAGAGAGTTATTTCCTAGACAGGTTGATAAGGAGTCTAGGGGTCCCCAAGGAGAGAGGGGTCTGGAATTCTCAAGGAGGAAGAAAGGACAAACCTTTTTTCCTTCTCTACAGTCCTTAGGATTATATAACAATAATGTATCCTGCCTGAGGACAGTCGAACCCAAAACAATAAAGTA
>NW_011479578.1:2861-3987 GCF_000754665.1 Bison bison bison | reverse complement strand
AAAATTAACAAGGAAACACAAACGTTAAACGATACAATAGACCAGTTAGACCTAATTGATATCTATAGGACATTTCATCCCAAAACAATGAATTTCACCTTTTTCTCAAGCGCACATGGAACCTTCTCCAGAATAGATCACATCCTGGGCCATAAATCTAGCCTTGGTAAACTCAAAAAAATAGAAATCATTCCAAGCATCTTTTCTGACCACAATGCAGTAAGATTAGATCTCAATTACAGGAGAAAAACTATTAAAAATTCCAACATATGGAGGCTGAACAACACCCTGCTGAATAACCAACAAATCACAGAAGAAATCAAAAAAGAAATCAAAATTTGCATAGAAACTAATGAAAATGAAAACACAACAACTCAAAACCTATGGGACACTTTAAAAGCAGTCCTAAGGGGAAAGTTCATAGCAATACAGGCATACCTCAAGAAACAAGAAAAAAGTCAAATAAATAACCTAACCCTACACCTAAAGCAACTAGAAAAGGAAGAAATGAAGAACCCCAGGGTTAGTAGAAGGAAAGAAATCTTAAAAATTAGGGCAGAAATAAATGCAAAAGAAACAAAAGAGACCATAGCAAAAATCAACAAAGCCAAAAGCTGGTTCTTTGAAAGGATAAATAAAATTGACAAAACATTAGCCAGACTCATCAAGAAACAAAGGGAGAAAAATCAAATCAGTAAAATTAGAAATGGAAATGGAGAGGTCACAACAGACAACGCAGAAATACAAAGGATCATAAGAGACTACTATCAGCAATTATATGCCAATAAAATGGACAACGTGGAAGAAATAGGCAAATTCTTAGAAAAGTACAACTTTCCAAAACTGGAACAGGAAGAAATAGAAAATCTTAACAGACCCATCACAAGCACGGAAATTGAAACTGTAATCAAAAATCTTCCAGCAAACAAAAGCCCAGGTCCAGATGGCTTCACAGCTGAATTCTACCAAAAATTTAGAGAAGAGCTAACACCTATCCTGCTCAAACTCTTCCAGAAAATTGCAGAGGAAGGTAAACTTCCAAACTCATTCTATGAGGCCACCATCACCCTAATACCAAAACCTGACAAAGATCCCACAAAAAAAGAAAACTACAGGCCAATATCAC
>NW_011479578.1:0-659 GCF_000754665.1 Bison bison bison | reverse complement strand
GGAATTTAGAAAGATGGTAACAATAACCCTGTGTACAAGACTGCAAAAGAGACACCGATGTATAAATCAGTCTTATGGACTCTGTGGGAGAGGGAGAGGGTGGGGAGATTTGGGAGAATAGCATTGAAACATGTATAATATCATGTATGAAACGAGTCACCAGTCCAGGTTTGATGCACGGTACTAGATGCTTGGGGCTGGTGCACTGGGACGACCCAGAGGGAGGGGAGGGGAGGGAGGAGGGAGGAGGGTTCAGGATGGGGAATGCGGGTATACCTGTGGCGGATTCATTTCGATATTTGGCAAAACTAATACAATATTGTAAAGTTTAAAAATAAAATAAAATTTAAAAAATAAATAAATAAAAAGCAGCCTAGCTCTGCTGGGCTCCAAGGAGCAGAGTGAGAGCTGAGCACCAGGTCATGACTGAGAGAGTTATTTCCTAGGCAGGTTGATAGGGAGTCTAGGGGTCCCCAAGGAGAGAGGGGTCTGGAATTCTCAAGGAGGAAGAAAGGACAAACCTTTTTCCTTCTCTACAGTCCTTAGGATTATATAACAATAATGTATCCTGCCTGCGGATAGTCTCTGGATTAAACTTTCTGGCTAATTCTGTTATCTTAAAATGTAAATTATGGGAGTAGGTCTGGTGAGGTCTTTAC
>NW_011479577.1:14516-15116 GCF_000754665.1 Bison bison bison | reverse complement strand
CCCACCAGGCTCCCCCGTCCCTGGGATTCTCCAGGCAAGAACACTGGAGTGGGTTGCCATAAAGCTATTCTTTTCTAATTTACTCAAAATTCTATCTCAGAGATTTAATTCAATGTTGGGGAATAGAGGCTGGATTTGTCTTCAATGGTGATGATAATGATGGTGATGATGAATATAATAGCTATGTTTTAAAAATGAACTACTTTATTAATAGCAAGGTAATAGCCCTGAAATCCCTAATGCAGCACTTGTCTGGTAATCTGCATGGCAACATATGCTTTAGGTTTAAAAACCAAAGTAAGGTTTCCTGTCACACAACCACTTCAAATTTCATTCCACACACCTGACCTGGCTCTTGTCAGTTTTCCCAATAAGATTATGAGAGAGATGTTTACCCTTTAGGGATATAAGACAGCTTGGCACACAGAAAATGTAAAGTACAGGAGCAAGGCAGCACATCAGAGCTCAAGGGTCAGTAACTGTTTCTACATTTCTAATCACTCATTTTATTCACTTAGGAAAAGCTCAGTCTCTTGAAGCACCAGGGGACAAAAACAGTTTATAATCCAAACCATCTTATAAAAGCCATCTGTGAGGGTT
>NW_011479577.1:9412-10784 GCF_000754665.1 Bison bison bison | reverse complement strand
TTTTCAGAGCTTATTCTTTTAAAAAATTTTAATTGAAATTAAGCTGGTGTACAATATTATGTTAGTTTCAGGTATACCACATAGTAAGTGAACATTTGCATACATTGAAATGTATAAAATGATCACCACAGTAAGTTTTACAATATTACTGCCCATCTTTCTTATGTTGTATATTACATCTCCTGGCTTATTTATTTTATAATGTATTTTATAACTAGGGGCTTCTATTTCTTAATCCCCTTCACCTATTTCACCCACTCCCTATATTTTTATTCTCAACAGATATTTAGTGAATGTCTTCTATATACTCTGGCTTTTTGGGATCATAAGAATATAATGGTAAAAAAAAAAACACCAGAAATTCCTATTCTCTTATAGCTTATATTCTACACAAGAAAGAAAATAAAAATAAAATGTAGTCAATGTAACAAGTAATGGTAATTTCAAAAGATGAAGCAAAATAAAGCAGGATAATATGATGAAGCATGCTGGAGGTCATGGATGGCCTCTTTGACAAGCTGTAATTTAAGCAGAGATCATAATGCAATGAAGTGAGACTGTGACTCATATAAGTATCTGAGGGAAGAACATTACAAGTGAAGTGAACAGACACTACAGAGGCCCTGAGGTAAGCCCATGGTTGACATGTTTGAGGAAGGTCTCTAAGAGGTCAGTGTAGCTTATGAACAGGGATCTGTGAAGGAGGAAAGATAGAGTAACTTCAGATAGATTACAAGCTGTTGAATCATAGAAATTTTAAAGCCAAGGCTGCAGCTTAAATTTTTTTATCCTCAATGAGAAGAAAAGTCATCAGAGACTTGTAAGTGGAGGGGTGTCATGTCATCATTTAAATTTTGACAGGGGCTCTCTGGGAGCTAAAGAAAGACAAGAATGTAGGGGACAGTGAGCATGAAAAGAGGGACTAGTTGTAATTCCTGAAATAGTGTTAGTGAGAGATAATGATGATAGCCTAAAGTGAGCCTTATGATGATGAATGATGGCAAAATATTCAGAATATATCTCAAAGACAGAGTTGGCATGAATACAGTCCATGGGGCAATGCCTTCTAGGTAGAAATGTTGAGTGCCTGTGAAATGCACAACATTTAATTTATTTAGATGTCTACCAGATCAAGGAGAAAAGTTAGCTAGATTAAGCATACAAATTCCTTACATTGTCGGACGCTACTGGAGTGACTTAGCAGTAGCAGCAGCAGCCTTTTGCTTACAACTCCAAAACCATCTCCTGGTTTTATCACTCTTTATCTAATCCTCATCTCCCCCTCCCACAAGCAACCCTCCATGTGGAAACTATAGAATTGGTCACTTTCCTCCTGTTTACTTAACCTCGTAACCTTGTAGATTTTCTCATT
>NW_011479577.1:4652-5829 GCF_000754665.1 Bison bison bison | reverse complement strand
CTGAGATTCATGGGGTCGCAAAGAGTCAGACACGACTGAGCGACTGAACTGAACTGAACTGAATCACAAAAATATGTTGGTGAGAGATGTGTGACATTGAAGTTAGAAATTAAATTTTCTGTGGAAAAGAAATGAAAGGAAACCTCCACTGTGACAGATCTAAATTAATTTATTAGAAAAAATAAATTAAATGTATACAAGACTATTGACACAAGAGTCATGAGGAAAGTAAAGCTATGAGAGAAGTGATTAAAACAGAAAGTAAAGGCATTTGAGACATGAAAAGTGATCTAGGTCCCCAAAATTACAAACTGCCTTTAATGTATTTTACCAAAGTTAAAGTACTAAGTTCTTTCTCCTTGTGATTAATCATAACAGTAGCCTTTGGCCGCATGAATTAAAGTGAGACATAAATCAAATTGACCCAATCACTACTGAGGAATTCTAATGACATAACAAACAGCCAGCCTCTTCTTGATTACTCCCCAACAGTAGACCATAAAGAACACTGGAATATGGAATTCTGGTTTTAGAACCATTACTAGTTTTACAAAATTAAACAAACAAGGAATCTCGTGGCTGTTCAGTTTTCCCAACATAATGAAAACAAGAGTATCTATTCTTTCTTACTATGCAAGTAGTTGCAATTGTCAAATAAAGTCATTTATGTAAAAATATATAGACAACTATAGCACACAGGACAATTGTGAAATATTAGATTACCTCCAGAGAAAAGTGTTTAGAGGCATAGTTCAGGAAAAGAACTACTGGGCATTGATTGTAATCTCATTTCTACAGATCTGAAGTGAATCCAGACCAGGTTTTAATCATTAGAAAGTTAATAATTTTCATTTTCACCAACCACATATATTGATGTGATTATGCTCACAGCAATGCACTCTGCCAGACAGATTTAACAACAATAATACCAAGTGCAAAATTAAATACAACATAGCCCTTTGCCAAGCAGCATTGCAGGATTTTGCACTTCAGTTGGGGAGGAATGGGCTAACATAGATAAAGCAGTTAAATAACAAGGCTTCCTTTGCATCTACTGGAAAGTTCCAGTTTGATTTTTTTTAAATTTTATTTTATTTTTATACTTTATATAATTGTATTAGTTTTGCCAAATATCAAAATGAATCCGCCACAGGTATACATGTGTTCCCCATCCTGA
>NW_011479577.1:0-727 GCF_000754665.1 Bison bison bison | reverse complement strand
ACACACATATTCCTCACCTTGCCTTGCTGTCTTTGGAATTTTTCATATTTAAGTAGATTCCCTGTGCAACCATAGTAAATTTGATTTTCTCCTGTCAATCTTCCTTATGTCATTTTAATAGCCAGCCAAAAAAACTAAGAGGGGAAATTGCCCCTCCTTAACACTAATCTTTGAAACAAATCTTCTACACATAGTTCTATATAGTCTCAAGATTTTAATTAATAGGTAATAACAGCATTTATTTTAAATAATAAGGTTTGCCCATGTGTGAGACTTTATAAACCATAACCATGCTTGCTGACAGGATTCTGGCAAGAAATAAATGAATAGTTAAAAAGAGTTTAATAAAAGGGTACTCAGTGGGGAAGGGGAATGGGGAGTTAGTGTTTAATGGGGACAGAGTTTCAGTTCAGTTCAGTCAATCAGTAATGTCTGACTCTTTGCAACCCCATGAACTATAAAATGCCAGGCTTTCCTGTCTATCACCAACTCCTGGAGTTTACCCAAACTCATGTCCATTGAGTCAGTGATGCCATCAAACCATCTCATCCTGTTGTCCACTTCTCCTCTAGCCTTCAGTCTTTCCCAGCATCGGGGGCCTTTTCCAATGAGTCAGCTCTTCACATCAGATGGCCAAAGTACTGGAGTTTCAGCTTCAACATCAGTCCTTCCAATGAACACCCAGGACTGATCTCCTTTAGGATGGACTAGTTGGATCTCCTTGACT
>NW_011479576.1:4824-5405 GCF_000754665.1 Bison bison bison | reverse complement strand
AAAAGGCTATAACTATGTATGGCCCACATTTGCCTTTTACTAAAGAGCTTCTAAATGTTGTGGCATCTTCTATTGGAAACTTTATTCTCTATGATTGGCAAGTTTTAATAAAAGCTCTCTTTAAACCAGGAGAATATCTTCAATGGACAGTGTGTTTTCATGATATAGGCAGAGATCAAGCTAACAAGAATGCTCGAGCTGGCACTCCTCAAAACCAAATTACTTTTGAAATGTTAACTGGCGCTAAACAATTTGATACCATAGAAGCTCAAATACAATGCCCTCCCTTGTTGCATGAACAATTAAAAACAGTGGCCCTTGAAGCTTGGGATCCAATTACTCCTCAAGAAGAGCCTACAGGTAGCTACACTAAAATAGTACGAGGACCTAACGAAAATTATGCTGATTTTTTAGCTAGATTAGAAACTGCTATTTCCCATACTGTAATCGGAGAAGAAACCAAAAAACAGCTAGAGAAATTACTTGCTTATGAGAATGCAAATCAGGAATGTCAAAAAGCTATCACTCCAATTCATGAGACTGGGACTATTATTGATTATTTGAAGGCTTGTCACAATCTA
>NW_011479576.1:0-564 GCF_000754665.1 Bison bison bison | reverse complement strand
GGTAGGGAAGATCCCCTGGAGAAGGAAATGGCAACCCACACCAGTATTCTTGCCTAGAGAATCCCCATGGACAGAGGAGCCAGGTGGGCTACAGTGCATAGGGTTGCAAAGAGGCAGACATAACTGAAGTGATTTGCATGTTTTCCTCCTCAGAAGTTTGTTGTTGTTGCTATCAAGTACTGGAATTTTTACTTCTAAGTTGTCTGGACTTCATTATTAGAAAGGTGCTCCCCAAATATCTACTTAGTTATCCTAACACCAGTTACTAAAAAGTTCATGTTGACCCTGCTCATTTGAGATGCCTTCTCTATCATATCTTAAATACCTGTATGTATTTCAAATCTGTTAGGGCTAATGTCTCTCACTGATCTTTTTTCCACCTGTTTTCCTAATTCTTGTCTGTTTAGTTTTGTGTGTGGCTATAGATTTCTGTGAGCTATTTCTTTTCTTTTTTTTTTTTTTTAGAGGAGCCTGGTGGACTACAGTCTATGGGTGGCAAGAGGAGGGCATGACTTAGCGACTAAACCACCACCACACTATCTACGGTGTAAAATGTGAATTAAA
>NW_011479575.1:16556-17106 GCF_000754665.1 Bison bison bison | reverse complement strand
AAAAATGCAAAAGCCATTAGATCCAATTGTTCCTAGAGCTCATTGGGAACAGTCATTAGCATTTTAGATTGCTTAATGTCTGGCAAATATTAGCACTTGCACTCTTGCAACCCCTTCTCTATTTGGTTTCTTGTGCTTCTTAACTGTCAGATTTGGGGGACCAGACAATCATTTCCCCTTTTGGGTCTTGCTTCTCTTGTTGCTTTTACTTTTTCTCTTGTTAAACATGTCTGGGAAACAGCATTTGCTCAATTAACACAATGGCCACAAACCAAACACTCCCTTATTGAGACATTCAGACAAGGTTGATTTGTAATAACTACATGAATTATTATTTGATAAATGGATGTTGATAGCAGGGTTTAATTTAGGATCTTCACAATGATTCCTTTTATATAAACAGATACTGTGAAGTATTAGAAAACGACTGCTCTCCTGGTATTTTTGACCTCTTTAATTTGCTTATGAAGCCCATAAACCCTTCAGTATCAGATTAGATTTGCCAGATTGAATCCACCAACTCCAGCCAAATTATCTATATATCTATTTA
>NW_011479575.1:15683-16456 GCF_000754665.1 Bison bison bison | reverse complement strand
TATTAGGGAATTTTGAAGAATGAAGTTTTATTAACTTGAATTTGTAACTTGTGCCATGTTCTATGCAGATACTTCATTGATGTAAAATGGGTGGAAAATAAGTGAGACAAGTCATATTTATGGTAAGCATGTACAAAATGTTTAACCTTTAACATCCTAAAGTACAAAAATGAGTGCAATTCTCTTAAATAGTATGTTCAGCATTCTATGGGAGGAAAGCGCAAAATAAACTTACTTAGAGATTAGAAGAACAAAACTGAATTTTTGTGTTTATTTTAATGAGTTATATTTTTAATTTTGACCTATGAAAGTAATTTTTAAATATCCAAAATAGTACCTTTAAGTGTGCATATGATGTTGGTTAAGGAAATAATAGGTAGAAAATTAACTAATAATGAAAGCTATATCACTAAAGAGATATTAAGCAAATAACTGGATCATTCAAACAAATCTTTCTTTCTCAAATTTAGTCACAATTATTTGGAAATTTCAGGATAATTTACTTGAAACCCAAATTATTTAATCTTCTCTGAGACACAATGAACATTTATTTCATTTGCTTTTACAGAGGGATCACCTGAGTATGAACTAGCATATTTTTTCTGCATATGTGACTTAGGAAAAATATCAGAAACCCTTACATTTGCAACTTGTCTCAGTTCTTCCTCATGCTGATTAAAGATATCCTCCCATCTGCATTGGCGCCTTTGCCTATGGGCTTCTAAATCTGAGAGCTCAAACGCTTCAGGTCTCCGTGACAACTTTGCCCGAAA
>NW_011479575.1:14614-15198 GCF_000754665.1 Bison bison bison | reverse complement strand
GGCCTAGGTGTACCGTTCTGAGCCTGTAGTGGCATGAACACCCTGGCAGCTCCCTGGAGATGCTGAAGGGCCTGAACCCGTGGCTCTTCTCGGTCAGGTAACCACCTTGGTTGAGAGGGTTCTCCATGCAGGACTCTAAGTGGTCTGCATCTACTGCTGGTAGGCAGTCTCAGAAGCTCTTGAGTACAAGAAGGTCCCCTAGAAATAAATGTACAAATGGTTGCCATACAGTTAGTGTTGTCAGTAGAGTGATGTCATTCAGGGGAGTTCCTTTTATTTTTAAAAGATTAACATTTTTCTGCAATAAAGATACTTCCACTACATCTTTATTGAATCATTCCTGTAATGTTTGAAAGTCTTTACATTAGCAATATATTCAATATTAATGGTCTGATAATCTAGTTGATCATTATATTGTCAGAAATTAAGGACTCTTTGAGTAGTAATAAAATTTTTTCCTCAACATTTCCATTCAAATATCTCTTGAAAATAGAGATCTGTTTTATTTGATCAAAAAGGATTAAGTTTATTTGAGTTAAATACAACAATAGGGAATCAACTGTCTTACATGAATTGCTAACATC
>NW_011479575.1:10620-13177 GCF_000754665.1 Bison bison bison | reverse complement strand
CTCTGCATATGGTGCCCTAAATTAAATGCAAAATATGGTATATAACCTATAAAGTTGGAACTTTCTAAGTAGTTTCCTCTGGATTTGATGAATAACCATCCTGTCATTTTTGGCATTAATATCTAGAAGCTTAATTTTATTTGCATAAATTGTGCTTTGTTAACTACATCTTAAAGTTGGAGATTAATACATAAAATCAACTATGTGCAGTTCACTGATACTACATCAAAAGTAGCAGTCAATAAGTGATTAATCATAAATCCATTTATCTAATTGGAGTTAACATATTAGATGAGAAAGAACAATAAGATATAGATTTTATCTTGTGTTTATTTCTCCAGTTAGTTTTCTTAAAATAAAATTAGCACATCATAAAATTCTTCTTGAGGCTTTCAAAGGCCTTTCTAAATATGAACACATGCTAGATGAACTGGCAAAAATTTATAATCTTAAGTGTGTGTGTGTGTGTGTGTGTGTATATATATATATATATATATGGTGAGGTAAGAGATAATGAATTAAAAGCACATGGTATATTTGTGGAAAAGCTAAATGTCAAAAGGTCTCAGACTTTAATTTCAACTTAATTCTTAAATATTATTTTTCCTAAAAAAATAATAAAATTTTCTCTCATTTGAACATTTATTCCAGTAAAATGAAGATTTACATATCCTACCTTTTTTCTGTCTCTTTTTAATGATTCCAGTAAGATGCTTCTTTAATGACTCAACAACATGTCCTTCATTTTTTATATTCTGAACAAATGGGTGATGAAGCATGTTTGCAGAAGTAGGACGAAATAGGAAATTTTTTATCATGCACTTTTCCATGAAATCATGGAACTTGCGGGACCTAAAAGAAATGAATCAAAGAGGTAAAAGAACATTCTCAGGTATTCCACACCTCCCACCTCCACCCACATGCCACTCTGAAGGTCATATTTTTGGAGAGAGTTGTCTTAGCTGTAATAGTCTTTTCAGTAACCAGATATCCTATAGCTTGACAATGTACATTACACAGCAATGCCATTCAAGCCTCAGAAGAGGCTGGAGTCAATGATATTTTCTACCCAAATAATAGTAGAAACTTCGGTGAGTTCAAAAGAATGTATGTGGTAAAAAAGACGAGTGGTGGGATGGCAATTAAGTGGTTGATGTGATTTATGCAGACCATGAGACCAGACTGGTCATCCCATAGTAGTCATATTTTTAAAGCCTGAGTGTTTTTCTTGACTATGTGCACTTTGAGCTCTAAAGCTGTCCATGTAATGATCCAGAAAAGGGTGTTAATAGCACCAGGACTAATTAATTTTATAAAATGGCCCATGCAAACAGATGTGACCAGAAAGCCAAATCTGTGGGAAGGGTTAAATTTAATCACAAGGAAGAATGTCAGCAACTGAATCATAGTAACCACTTTTACCAGGGCAAGTAATATATACTGAGAATAAGCAAGAACTTCATGTACTAGTTCCAAAAACTTCAGGAAGAAAGATTCCCAAGTTCAGTTGGGCTGTAGCACTCTGAGAGAACAATCCTCTTTAGGTTCTGTGAATGTTTAGTTTTATGGGTCAAACGACTGGGCTATACATCACAATCATTGACTGCCTATGTAAGCTCAGTGAAAAACTTCACAAATGGCTTCCATTGGTCCAGCCCATTACAGGAGACAAAACTAAATATGTCACTAATGCCAGGACAGTACTGTCATCATAATACACCATGGAGAGTATTATTTCTATTTGTCTAGCTAGCTCTTAATGAACAGTACTCATTTAGACTCCTTAAGGTATTCATTTTTAGGAAATATTGTCCAACAAGGATATTGAAACAGGACTGATCAAATGAATTAAAACTTCTTTGCTATATAAAAATATCAAGTTAATGTGTTTAAGAGATTAAATCATTCATCTTTACCATCCACTGGATTTGACTTTGGGAGCAGATTCTCGCAAAATAACAAATAAGGCTTCCAAAGGTTGAAGATTACACAGGGCTGCAAAGGAAAATAGATAAGTTTAGAATGAGTAAGAAAGGTAACTACAGAACAAACTCCTAATTCCAGAGGGGATTCTCAGTGTTCTTTCACATATCATGTTGAATAGACACTGAAGAATAGATATGAAAGAAGGTAGTTAGAAGAAAAGTTGACTTTAATACAAGCTGTCCATTATATAAGATACTAAACCTTCACTATTTCCAAGTGTGACAAATAATAATAAATTACACTAGGTTAAATTTTTGAAATGTGTGATTGATGATTTCTATCTAGAGAAGTCAAAAACACAGGTGGAGTCAAGTACTCTTCTGTGCTTGTGTACTGCCGGTATCCTCCACAGTTGTAAAACTGGAATATGTAATTATAGGCTGAAAAGTCTATCATACTAGTAACTATGCACAATAATGTGCAAACAATGATTTAGTAGTCTAAAAAGATGAGAATGATCTGGTTTGGAAGCTAACAGTCCTA
Source organism: Bison bison bison (assembly GCF_000754665.1). Classification (NCBI taxonomy): domain Eukaryota; kingdom Metazoa; phylum Chordata; class Mammalia; order Artiodactyla; family Bovidae; genus Bison; species Bison bison. Next base: position 10,708 of record NW_011479575.1, on the reverse strand, counting down.
GGAAAAGAAGTAGATACAATGTAACTATTAAGAAGGGGCTTCCTAGGTGGCACTAGTGGTAAAGAACCCGCCTGCCAATGCAGGAGAC
>NW_011479575.1:8999-10309 GCF_000754665.1 Bison bison bison | reverse complement strand
AGGAATCCTTCCTCTCCCAAAATACATCTCAAAAAAAAAAAATCTCCAGTGCCAAATTGGCCTCTCATAGTAGTATAAATAAAGTCCCCAGGGTAATTTCATTAGAATAATATAACGGCAATCGTTCAAAGGTCAAGGTTTATATAAATTAATAGGAGGTGCAGTGGCCTGATCTCCATACCTGACCCAGCTTTAATCCATGCCCATTCTGTGATATGTGATATTCCAAGGGACACCAGAAATTCTTGATATTCCAAGGGACACCAGAGATTCTTAATAGTTTTATGTTACCATTATTTCTACTCCTTGAAATTACTCCCATTAACAATGAAACACAGTGTTAAAACAGTAGATATTGTACAGATGAAGCACATAGGAACATGGGAACCTACAGGATCTGCTTGGAGAGGGCAAAGCAAAGCAGTTGCAAGCCCTGCCCCCTGACATACACACTTAAGGCATTTCTCTCACTTCTCATCAATACTATGAATGTGTTTATTACTTATATTCTTGGATTTAGGTATTGAGAACAGCAAATATGCCCTGTTTATGGGATTATACATTTGCTGGTTATTAATCATTTATACTCAAGTTCACATTACACTTTTACTTTCCTATCAGAAAGCAGTAACCTGAAGAACAGACTACTGACAGGTTACTTCAATGAAGAGAAGGAGGGGGAAACAAGAGAAAATGGAGCCTACGGAACAATGAGGGCAATGGAGTGGCTGATAGGAGCATGGAAGGCACCAGTGATAGCTGGACTGACTCCAAAGTGGGGAAAAAAGCTTCCTTCTCAATATTGTTGAGGATTGGCTCAATTAAAAGGAACTACTGGAGGATTTTCTTAACTGGCACAGTCTGAAGTATATAAGTGTAACTGTTCAGGAACCTAAATATTTCATCAGTGAATATGTACTGGAACGCCTTTAGATTCTGTTTGGTTATTACTATCGTGACCAAATGTTATTGAGGCTAAATTGAGTCAATACTCAATCAGCCTAAAATAAGACATCTTAACAGAGAAAAATACAAACTCTTCTTAAAGACATATCTGGCCATTCTGACTATGGCATTTCGTAATTTGGGAAAGACCATCATTTATAGTTTCGCACGTGGTGTGGCACCTGTGTGATCAGTACAAGCTGAATGGTACAAGTGGCAGATTTGTACAGCATGTTTCATAACTTTTAACCAACATCAAATATTATTACTCACGAGGAGCCCCTTCAGCCATTTCAATAGCAGTGATTCCCACGGACCACACATCACTCTGCAAAGGAAAAGATGACCAAAAAAAAAAAAAAAGT
>NW_011479575.1:4584-6774 GCF_000754665.1 Bison bison bison | reverse complement strand
CCACAATGGATAACAGATTTTCATTCCAGCCCAGCAAACTTTACCATGAAGTCTACTCCAGTAACACTGGGAAACAGGCTTTTGCTGGTATTTATGTTGGAAAGAGATTCAGCAGTGCTATTATAAATCTACAGTAGGTTTGGCTGAATGTTTACCATGAATATTAAAAATAAAGTTCCATCAGTATACCCTAAACCTCTGAAGTGATAACATATGTAGTGTTTGGACCTGCCACCAAGCTGGAAGAAGACCAGCACTATAAGCAATATCTAAGAAATCAAAAACTTATTAGTACTTCATTAGGAAGTCTCACTGATGATGTTAGAAAGTTCTACTACACTAATAAAGAAAAATAAATTTATGCTAAAATTTAGTTTAAGTTCTTCTACAGATCTTCTGAATCAGATGCAAATATTTAGTGTGGTATCCATATCTCAGCTTAGACTATTAAAGTTCAGTCTTCTATTCATCTGTGGGATATATTATATGAAAATATTTAGTATGGTATCCTCAGAAACAGACAGAAAAAAAGGCTAAAGTAGACTGGGGTTATTTAGTCCAGAAAAAATAAGACATGGATGAAAAATGAAGTAGATTTTCTAATTTAGAATGGTTTCCAGGAATCTAGAGGATGGCTAACAACCCTGACTGAAAAGTAGTTTAAAGAACTTAGGAAAAGAAAAGAAAAATTAAGAAGTTAAGAGTTTAAGGCAGTGTTAAAGGAAGGACTAATAAGAACAATATCAACACAATGTCCATAATACATGAAAATCATTGGGTGTTGCACAATCTCATTATCTAGATACTTTTTTTTTTTTGAGAATAGGTTACATCAGAGTTCAGCATTCTCACTATCCCTGAGGGCCAACTTTAAGGGCCAAGAAATATCTATGAAGGCCATAAGCTTATGTATGACATTCAAAGAAGAAAAGGAAATGAGCAAAGACTGGAAGAAAAGAGTGATAAATGGAAGAAAAAGGAAAAAAAGAAAACCTGAAATTAAAAGTAGGGATGAGATCCCAACAGTGGCATCATTCATCTTTTCCTTACTGACTTAGGGACCAGAATATGAGGATTATTGATCAGTTGAGACTGCAATACAGTCATTGTCCAGTCTCTCTCCTTTCTGTTACTCCCTTTGGGTTTTGCTTCTTCAACCTTCTCCTTATAACTTGTCATTTAAAAATATTGTGGGATCTAAGAAATCTAAAAACCAATGTATAAGGATTATATATAGATGAGAAGCCTGAAAAATTTTAATCCAGTGCTAAAAGGTCTCTCCTACAGAGTCAAGTACATGATCTTTAGTGCAGGGACTTTGTGACAGATTTTTCAGAGGCTTTTCACTTACAATTTCTGTTCTGTGATGCAGATGATAGGGTTGGCTAGCAACTTGACCCAAATATATGGGAACACTACCATATATGTGAACACAGAATGTAGCTGTGTGACATACTATATCCATGCTACACATTTCACTGTGAGATCCAAATGACCCTTGTGTATTTTAACACAGTGTCTTAAAATTCCATTTCTAGCTTTGTAGCTTTTAGACACAAAAGAACAATACATTTACTTGAAATTACTTTTAACTTACTGCAGGAACAATTATTACCACATGCTTCTTCCACAAATATTCAGTGAAAAGCATTCTTAGTGAATGAACAAAAACTCTATTCTGGTTATATTTATTTGGCAGGAAAAATGGGAATGATCTTAAGATCATGCTAGAGATATGGTAGGGGAAGCCCCTAGTGGCTCAGATGGTAAAGAGTCTGCCTGCAATGCAGAAGACCCGGGTTTGATCCTTGGGTCAGGCATATCCCCTGGAGAAGGAAATCGCAACCTGTTCCAGTATTCTTGCCTAGAGAATCCCAAGGACAGAGGAGCCTGGTGGGCTACACCCCATGGGGTTGCGAAGAGCTGGACACAGCTGAGTGACTATTAAACACACACACACACACACAGATATGGTAGGAAAGAATTGATATGATTAAATACAGGATTTGATGCCAGTGATTTTATGTTCTGTATCAATGAGGTCATCTGCCATTAAATAGTACTGACATTATTTATATGATATTATTTATAAATCCACAACAATATTTATTTTAAACATTAAAGAGCACAACATATTGTTCCCTGTGTGCCTGTGAGACAATATAATAATTATTTTCAATAAACTATACC
>NW_011479575.1:0-688 GCF_000754665.1 Bison bison bison | reverse complement strand
AGCCTGGAAACAGATAGCTTTGAATGAATAGATGTTATATGACTGAATTAATTGAGCACTGAGAAACATATCTAATAAGTAGACTGCCATACTGTCAAGAGAAAAAAAACTTACAAAAATATATTTAAAGACAAATGCTGTATGCCCCCCCACAAAAGGAAAAAAAAAAAAAAAACAGCAGCCATGAAAAATGCACAGTGATATTTAACAAAATTTGAACTGGCATTGTCAGAGAATAGAGGATTCAGTTAACTGGACATTTGGGAGAAAATAGGTTTAAACTGAAGATCTCTAAATTTGAGGGTTCTCAAAATGTGGTACCTAGACGAGTATCATCAACATCACTTGTAAACTTTTTAAAAAGTGCAAATTTGTGGACTCCCTACCCCAGACTAACTGAATTAATAACTCTGTGGGTGGGGCCCAGCAACCTGTTTTTATTAGGATCTCCATGAAATTCTGTTGCAGGCTAAAGTTTGAGAACCATAGCTTCAATTCAATCCCTTGTTGAAACCTTCCTATATTGCCCACTATCCTGCTTCCTAAAGTTCACATATAAAATGTAACAGAATCTTTCTTTGATTCGAAAATTCTGAAAAGTCTCAGGTATTATTTTAAAAATACCACTCTTAAATTGGCCTAGAAATGCAAAAGAATGTACACTGACCCCAGGTGATGTTCTAAAAAT
>NW_011479574.1:11065-11815 GCF_000754665.1 Bison bison bison | reverse complement strand
GTCCATCAGGAGATGAATGGATAAGAAAGCTGTGGTACATATACACAATGAAGTATTACTCAGCCATTAGAAAGAATACATGTGAATCAGTTCTAATGAGGTGGATGAAACTGGAGCCTACTATACAGAGTGAAGTAAGCCAGAAAGAAAAACACCAATACAGTATACTAATGCATATATATGGAATGTAGAAAGATGGTCACAATAACCCTGTAAGCGAGACAGCAAAAGAGACACAGATGTATAGAACAGTCTTTTGGACTCTGTGAGAGAGGGCGAGGGTGGGATGATTTGGGAGAATGGCACTGAAACATGTATAATATCATATGTGAAATGAAACGCCAGTCCAAGTTCGATGCATGATGCAGGATGCTTGGGGCTGGTGCACTGGGATGACCCAGAGGGATGGGATGGGGACACAGGTGGGAGGGGGGTTCAGGATGGGGAACACATGTACACCTGTGGCAGATTCATGTCAATGTATGGCAAAACCAATACAATATTGTAAAGTAAAAAACAAACAAACAAACAAAAACTTCTCTTATAGGGCCAATATTACCCAAATACCAGAGCCAGACAAGAGTACTACAAGTATAGAAAAATAGAGGCCAAAATCATCAATGAACATAGATGCAAAACTTCTTTAAAAATACTAGCAAACTGAATTCTAAACCACATCAAAAGGATCATATATCATGATCTAGTGGGATTTATTCCTTAGATACATAATCCAACATATGCAAATCAGTA
>NW_011479574.1:6619-7392 GCF_000754665.1 Bison bison bison | reverse complement strand
GGATGGGGAAAATAGAGACACCACTCCTGGAGGGTGTGCACTGGGACCCAGTGGAAAAAGGAATGGCTTCATAGGAGTGTGGGCCAGACCTACTTGGGGTTCTCCTATGGAGAAAGGGGGCAGTGTAACTCACTCTGAGGATAAGGACAATGCTGGCAGAGGTACTGGGGAGCACTCATTGGAATAAGTTATCCTGGAGGTCATTTTGATGCCAAGATATGGCCATTTTGATACCCCACCCAACAGCCTGACTGTTCAAGTGCTGGGAAGCCTCAGCCAAACAACCAACAGGGCAGGAACACAGCTCCAGCTATCAGTAAAAGGGTTCTTAAAGTCTTCCTGAGCCCACAGCTACCTCTAAACACATCCCTTGACAAAGCCATGACTACCAGAGTGACAAGACCAAACTCTATCCACTAGTGAGCAGGCACAAGTTCTCCCACCAGAAAGTCTACAAAAGCCACTTAGACCAGCATTATCAACCAGGGGTAAGTCACTATAAACAAAAGGAAATTTAATTCTGCCATTTGTGAGACCACAAACACAGAAAGTTAGACAAAATGTGATGGCAGAGGAATATGTTCCAGATAAAGGAAAAATATAAAACCACAAAAGAACAGCTAAGTGAAGTGAATATAGGTAAACCACCTAAAAATAATTCAGAGCAACGATAATAAAGGTGATTCAAAATCTCAGAAAAAGAATGGAGCCACAGATAAAGATACAAGAAGTGTTTAACGAAGAGCTAGAAAACTTAAAAGAACAAACAGAGA
>NW_011479574.1:4805-6519 GCF_000754665.1 Bison bison bison | reverse complement strand
CCTTAATTTCTTTTCTTGTGAAATTTCAGTGTTTGTGTATTGAAACATCAGAGATTTCTGTGTACTCATTTTGTATCCTGCAACTTCACCAAATTCAATGATGAACTCTAGTAGTTTTCTAGCACCATCTTTAGGATTTTTTATGTATATTATCATATCATCCATGAACAATGAAAGCTCTACTTCTCTTCCAATTTGGATTCCTTTTCTTTTTCCTCTCTGATTGTTGTGGCTAGGATTTCTAAAAGTATGTTGAGTAAAAGTGGCAACAGTGGACATCCTTGTCTTGTTCCTGAGTTTAGAATGCCTTAGCTTTTCTTTCTTGCTTTCATATTTCTGATAAAGATGTTAACTGTAGGTTTGTCATGTATGGCCTCTATTATGTTGAAGTAAGTTTCCTCTATGTCCACTTTCTAGAGTTTTTTTTTTTTTTTATCATACATTGGTGTTGGATTTTATATAAAAAATGTTTCTGCATTTATGGAGATGATTACATAGTTTTTATTTTTCAGTTTGATAATGTGGTGTATCACATTGTTTGATATGCCTGTATTTAAGAATCCTTGCAATCCTGTGGATAAATCTTACTTGATCAAGGTGTATAATCCTTTTAATATACTGTTGGATTCCATTTATTAGTATTTTCTTGAGGATTTCTGCATCTGTGTACATCAGTGATATTGATATGTAGTTTTTTTATGGTCTGGTTTTGGTATCAGGGAAATGGTGGCCTCATAGAACAGGTATGGGATTGTTCCTTTCTCTGAAATTTTTTGAAAGAGTTTCAGAAGGATAACTGTTACCTCTTTTCTTTTCTTTTTTGTTACCTCTTTTCTAAATGTTTGATAGAATTCACCTGTGGAGCCATCTGGTCCTGAACTTTGGTTAGTTAAAAGTTTTCCTACCTAAAGAGACTAAGGACCTATACTCTGAAAACTGTAAGGCAGTGGTGAAAGTATTGAAGATGACACAATTGGAAAAATATACCATGTACCTAGATTGGAAGAATCAATATTATCAAAATGACTATACTACCCAAAGCAACCTACAGATTCACTGCAATCCTTATCAAAATATCAATGAAACTTTTCACAGAATTATAACAATAAATTTCGCTGGAAACAGAAAAGATCCTGAGTAGCTGAAGCAACCCTGAAAGAGAAAAATGGAGCTGGAGAAACTAGGTTCCCTGACTTCAAACTATACTATGAAACTAAAGTCATCAAAACAGTGTGCTACTGGTATAAGGACAGAAATATAGATCAATGGAACAGGATAGAAATACCAGAAATACCACACACCTATTGTAAATTGATCTATGACAAGGAGGCAAGAATATAAAATGGAGAAATGACAGTCTTCAATAAGTGGTGCTGGAAAAACTGGAAAGCTACATGTAAAATAATGAAATTAGAACATTCTCTAACACTATACACAAAAATAAGCTCAACTGGATTAAAGACTTAAAGGTAATGCCAGAAACTATAAAACTCTTGGAGAAAAATACAGGCAGAATACTCTTTGGCATAAATCACAGCAACATTTTTTTGGATCCACCTCTTAGAGTAATGAAAATAAAAACAAATATAAAGAAATGGGACTTAATTAAACTTAAAAGCTTTTGCATAAGAAAAGTAACCATAAGCAAAATTAAAAGACAACCTACAGAATGGGAGTTTTTTCTCTTTTTTCTTTTTAAAAATTTATTGGAGTA
>NW_011479574.1:0-884 GCF_000754665.1 Bison bison bison | reverse complement strand
AGGCACTCTGCCCGTGGCAAAGGTCATGAGGAAGGAGGCTCGACATATGCAAAGGCGGGATCGAGCCTCAGGAGTCCCCCTGGAAATCCTCGAGCATCTACCCCCATAACCAGAGCCTGCTTGCTCTACTACTTTGTGCTCCCACCTACACCTCTGACTTTACGGGAGGCTGTCCCCCACCACCTCTTTCAGAGAAGGAGTTAACTTAGAGCTCCAGTTAATAAAAACTCCTGGGTGTGACAAGAGTGTTTTAACCTACAAACTCCTCTGAAGGTTCTCTAGCCTGCCTGACAGGCTTGTCCGGCCACATGTGATTGCTCATAGCCTCCCAACAGTGAGAGGCACGAGATGCTTTAAACCTTCTAAAAATAGGTTCCTTAGAAAAGTTAGAAAACTATTAGTATAAGTATAATGGGCTGATTAGAAATTGTATTGGTGAAAGGTTTTTCATTTGTTGAGCCAATGTTTGTTACTAAGTCTCCATATCCCCTGCCCTTACACACATTAATGAATATATAGAAGAAATAAGTATTAACCTTTGATATTAATCACGTTAGACCTTAGGCTAAGTAAATTCTTTCCTTAACTAAAACCCACTATACCCTCACCCTATAGGAATGTAACTTTATTTGGGTGGTGTCTGTTTTAAGAATAATCACCCCTGGAGAAATAAGTGTCCTGGTTGACTGACCGCTGTCACAAAGAGAGGGTCATAAATTGTCAGCAGGCCCCCTGGCCAGAAGATGATGTAACACCCCTAAGACCTCTGTATACATTTGTATGAAGCACCTGACTTTGATAAGTCAGGACTGCTGACCCCACGTGACTTTTACATAACATCTCAGTGTATAAAAGTAGACCATGGAAAATAAAGAATTGGGATC
>NW_011479573.1:14997-16090 GCF_000754665.1 Bison bison bison | reverse complement strand
CTTTGGAAATATAGCACCTGATTTAAGTCTTAAAGGTTAGATTAGCTTGGGTTAAACAGAAAGAACTGTATAGGGAATGAAAAGGCACTTGGTGGGAGGAGACAAAACAACTTAGAGGGACCCTCAGAACCAAAGCTAGAAAAACAAAAAAGTTGGATCAAACTAGAGCTGCAAACCAGTTTCTATGGGGAAATAGTGAGTAAAGGATAGATTTGCTCCTTTTGTCCCCACACTCTTTGGTTTAGTTCAATCTCCCATTCTTGAAAACACTTTATTTGTCCCTGGGGCTCTGAAAGGCAACAGTGAACAGTTTGTAATATCCATTAGTATGCTGGGTAAATATATTGCTTCTCACACAAAATACTCAGAACAGATATAATGAATAAATTCTAAAATCTTCTAAAGAAAAGTAGCAAACTTCTCATCAGTAACCTTTATGTAGTCCCAACCAGCATCAAGGCATGAAGAATTCTTCAATTCCAAATGCCCAATGTAACTGATATTCTCATAAAGGGCTCTAGTACTCAGGGAAGAATCCCACAGGGTTTAGCAGTGTTAGAAACCTAAGCCCAAGGTGAGCAGGCTTGCTTGAAATAATATGTTATGGAGCAGAGAGCAGTAATCAAGTGGTAAGAGAAAGGAAACCAATATCTATTGAGGGCCTACTCCAGGCCAGGTACAGCATTCCCTATCTTCACAGCCCATCATCTCATTAACTCATAAAATTTTGAGGAAGGTTGATATAATGCTAATTTTATTATTTGATATAATAAAAATGAGAGATTTTGCTGGGAAAAGTTGAATAACTTGCCTAAGATTAAATTCCTAGAAACTGCATATCAGAATCTAGATTTGAATCCAAGCCTGTTTGGTGAACAGTATTTGGGTGAAACCTATATTGTTTGCCCTGAACTATTCTGGTTTTACAGCTTAAAGTTTTGAGTACTAGATTTCCATTGTTCACAAGTAAACTGGGATTGATGGTCATGCTAAGAGACACATTATCTTTTACTAACCATGAAAAAGTCACATAGTTTTTCCTTTTTTTTCTTCTTTCTTCTTATTATTATTACTTTAAAATATTGTATTGGTA
>NW_011479573.1:11602-12036 GCF_000754665.1 Bison bison bison | reverse complement strand
CCGGGAGAAGGTTCCATGTGCACTTGTGAGAAAGGTGAAATTAATTGTTTTGGGATGAAATGTCCTAGAGATATCAATTCGGTCTAACTGGTCTATTGTATTATTTAAAGTTTGTCTTTCCTTGCTAATTTTATGTTTAGTTGATCTATCGATAGGTGTGAGTGGGATATTAAAGTCTCCCACTATTATTGTGTTATTGTTAATTTCCCCTTTCATACTTGTTAGCATTTCTCTTAATATTGCTGTGCTCCTATGTTGCATGCAAGTATATTTATAATTGTTATATCTTCTTCTTGGATTGGTCCTTTGATCATTATGTAGTGTCCATCTTTATCTCTTTTCACAGCCTTTGTTTTAAAGTCTATTTCATCTGATACGAGTATTGCTACTCCTGCTTTCTTTTGATCTCTGTTTGCATGGAATATCTTTTCCCA
>NW_011479573.1:10587-11418 GCF_000754665.1 Bison bison bison | reverse complement strand
TCCTGTCTAGAGAATATCCTTTAGCATTTGTTGGAGAGCTGGTTTGGTGGTGCTGAATTCTCTTAGCTTTTGCTTGTCTGAGAAGCTTTTGATTTCTCCTTCATATTTGAATGAGATCCTTGCTGGGTACAGTAATCTGGGCTGTAGGTTATTTTCTTTCATCACTTTAAGTATGCCTTGTCATTCCCTCCTGGTCTGAAGAGTTTCTATTAAGAGATCAGCTGTTATCCTTATGGGAATCCCCTTGTGTGTTATTTGTTGTTTTTCCCTTGCTGCTTTTAATATTTGTTCTTTGTGTTTGATCTTTGTTAATTTCATTAATATGTGTCTTGGGGTGTTTCGCCTTGGGTTTATCCTGTTTGGGACTCTCTGGGTTTTTTGGACTTGGGTGATTATTTCCTTCCCCATTTTAGGGAAGTTTTCAACTATTATCTCCTCAAGTATTTTCTCATGGTCTTTTTTTTTGTCTTCTTCTTCTGGGACTCCTATGATTTGAATGTTGTGGCATTTAACACTGTCCTGGAGGTCTCTGAGATTGTCCTCATTTCTTTTAATTTGTTTTTCTTTTTTCCTCTCTGATTCATTTACTTCTACCATTCTATCTTCTACCTCATTAATCCTATATTCTGTCTTCGCTATTCTACTATTTGTTCCATCCAGAGTGTTTTTGATCTCATTTATTGCATTATTCATTATATATTGACTTTTTTTTTTATTTCTTATAGGTCCTTGTTTAACTTTTCTTGCATCTTCTCAGTCCTTGCCGCCAGGCTATTTATCTGTGATTCCATTTTTATTTCAAGATTTTGGATCATTTTCACTATCATTATT
>NW_011479573.1:9186-10487 GCF_000754665.1 Bison bison bison | reverse complement strand
GTTTGGGGTGGCCCTTCCATTTTCTGGCAGTTTGTGGTTCCTCTTCACTGAGGGTGGGGTTGGACAGGTGGCTTGTCAAGGTTTCCTGGTTAGGCAATCTTGTGTCTGTGTCCTGGTGGGTGGAGGTGGATTTCTTCTCTCTGGTGTCCAATGAAGTGTCCAGTAGTGAGTTTTGAGATACCAATGTGTTTTGTGTGACTTTGGGCAGACTGTATATTGAAGCTCAGGGCTATGTTCCTGTGTTGTTGGAGAATTTGTGTGGTATGTCTTGCTCTGGAAGATGTTGGCCCTTGGGTGATGCTTAGTTTCATTGTAGGTATGGAGGTGTTTGATGAGCTCCTATCAGTTAATGTTCCCTGGAGTCAGGAGTTCTCTGGTGTTCTCAGGATTTGGACTTTGGCCTCCTGCCTCTGGTTTTCAGTCTTATTTTTACAGTATCCTCAAGACTTCTCCATCTATACAGCACCAATGATAAAACATCTAGGTTAATGATGAAAAGTTTCTCCACAGTGAGGGACACCCAGAGAGGTACACAGAGTTACATGGAGAAGAGAAGAGGGAGGAGGGAGATATAGGTGACCAGGAGAAGAAGAGGGGAAATTAAAAGGGGACAGAGCAAGCTAGCCAGTAATCACTTCACTATGTGCTCTCCATAGTCTGGATCCCTCAGAGATTTTCACTGAGTTAAACAGAGAAGAGAAAATGGAGGAAGGAGACAGAGGTGGCCAGGAGGATAAAAGGGGGAATCAATAGGAGATAGATCCAGCAAGTAATCAGTTCCTGAAGTGTTCTCCACTGTCCGGAACACACAAAGAGATTCACAGAGTTGGGTAGAGAAGAAAGGGGGAGGCAGGAGATAGAGGTGATCTGGTGGAGAAAATGGAGAGTCAGAAGGGGAAGAGAGCAATCAGGCCAGTGATCTCACTCCCAAGTAAAAATGGGTACTGAAGATTGGGTTCTTAAAGGTACAAAGTTGATAACAAATACCAAAAAGCAAAAATTAAAAATTTAGAGGTTAGACTTTCAAAAATATAATATTTTTAAAATGTCACAATAATTGTAATGTGTGTGTGTGTGTGTGTATAAGTTTGACTTTAAAAATAGGATTCTTTTTTTTTTTTCCCACAAAGTCAGGAAGCAACAGTTAGAACTGGACATGTAACAACAGACTGGTTCCAAATAGGAAAAGGAGTATGTCAAGGCTGTATATTGTCACCCTGTTTATTTATCTTATATGCAGAGTACATCATGAGAAACGCTGGGCTGGAAGAAGCACAAGCTGGAATCAAGATTGCCAGGAG
>NW_011479573.1:6301-6947 GCF_000754665.1 Bison bison bison | reverse complement strand
TAGAGTGTTTCCTGGTGTTTGGAAACTTCTCTCTTTTTAAGACTCCCTTCCTGGGACGTAATCTTTTGCCTTTCTTTTTGTCTTTTTATTTTGTCCTACCTCCTCTCGAAGACAATGGGCTGCCTTTCTGGGTGCCTGATATCCTCTGCCAACATTGAGAAGTTGTTTTCTGGAATTTGCTCAGCGTTCAAATGTTCTTTTGATGAATTTGTGGGGGAGAAAGTGATCTCCCCATCCTATTCCCCCACCATCTTAAGACCTCCTCTCCATAGTTTTTCTAAATCTTAGTTTCCACCTATATAAAATACTTATAACAGTTGCTGTCCTATGTAAATCAATAAGACTGTCATGAAAATCCCATGAATAATTGATGTGAAAGAGCTTTAGGAATTATAAAGAACTATTTTCAGATATGATGAAAAACAGCTATCAGGTTTAAAAGATTCTGAGTATATATATACATATATTTTTAAAAATACTGGCATTGAGAGCTAATGTCCACTTTTTAGCCTTAGATGTTGAATGAGGTTCTGTCCATATAAACTTAAATTTAGGGAAACACGAAGGCTATAAAAATAAAGATCTTTCTCTGTGTGATTTATGCTCCCATTCAAGCTTCACTTTTTTTTTAATTTTCTAGACATTT
>NW_011479573.1:4666-5644 GCF_000754665.1 Bison bison bison | reverse complement strand
AGAAATTCCTGGGGAATCTGACTTTGAAGGCCACTGGGATTTTTTACAGGACTTCCAGAGGACTAGAGGAAAAAGAAACTCCACTCTTGAAGAGCACAAACAAAATTTTGGATGCACCAGGACCCAGAGGAAAGGATGAGTGACACCACAAAAGACTGAACCAGGCCTATCTGGTAGTGTTGGAGGGCTTCCTGTGGAGTCATGGATTGGCAGTGGCTCACCATAGGGATGGGGACACTGGCAGCAGCAGTCCTGGGTGTGCCCTCCTGGAGGTTACCATTAACCCTATCATAGAGCCTGTAGACTTCAGGGCTGCTTGGCCTCAGGCCAAATAACTAACAGACTGGGACCTCAGCCCCACCCATCAACAGTCAATTGAATTAAAGTTTAGTGAACATGGTCCTGCCCACCAGAGCAAGACCCAGCTTTTCCCATGCCAGTCCCTCCCATCAGAAAGCTTACACAAGCCTTTTAGCCTCATCCATCAGAGGGCAGACAGAAGAAGCAAGAATAACTACAGTTCCATAACTGCCAAAATGAAAACCACATCACAGAAAGTTAATCAAAATGAAAAGGCAGAGGATTATATCTCAGATGAAGGGACAAGAAAAGACACCAGAAAAACAACTAAATGAAGTGGAGATAGGCAAATTTACAGAAAAAGAATTCAGAATAATGATAGTGAAGATGATCCAGAATCTCAGGAAAAGGATGGAGAAGATGCAAAATGTTTACCAAAGACTTAGAAGAACTAGAGAAACCAACAAACAGAGATGAACAATATATTAGAAGGAATCAGTAGCAGTAGCTGAGGCAGAAGAATGGATCTGGAAGACAGAATGGTGAAAATCACTGCCACAAAGCAGAATTCATAAAAAATAATGGAAATTAATGACGACAGCCTAAGAGATCTCCGGGACAACATAAAATGCACCAACATTTGCATTATAGGGGTCCCACATTATAAAGGAAAGGAGA
>NW_011479573.1:0-643 GCF_000754665.1 Bison bison bison | reverse complement strand
CTCTTGCCTGGAGAATCCCATGGAGGGAGGAGCCTGGTAGACTACAGTCCATGGGGTCGCAAAGAGTCAGACACCACTGAGCGATTTCACTTCACTTTGAAGATACAAATTTATCACTAATATGGAGGGGAAAAATTCTTGCCCTAACTATTCCCACAGGGATGTTATAATGATCAAATGAGATACTGGGCATGAAATTAATTAATAAGCATTAAAGTTCTATTGTAAACACTTTTTTTTTTGTTTGTTTGTTTGTTTTTGTTCCCAGAATTAGGGAAAAATGCCCAGTGTGTAAGCTGGTTGTTTGAGCTCTAGGGAGTATTGCCCATAGAAACCAGGCTGCTAGTGGTAATTAGAGTCCTAAGATAGTCAATCAGCTCACTGATTTCTCAATCTACATATTCTCTCTAGGTAATCCCATCACACATACAGTTTCAGCCACCACTTATATGTTGATATTACCAAATATTTATCTACAGCTCAGATCTCTCCCTTGACTTCAAATCTGTATTTCTGTCTGCTGGAACTTTCTACCTGGTTATTATCCTACAGACAATTCAAGCTTCAGTTCAGTTCAGTTCAGTCGCTCAGTCGTGTCTGACTCTTTGCGACCCCATGAATCGCAGCACGCCAGGACTATCTG
>NW_011479572.1:33567-34317 GCF_000754665.1 Bison bison bison | reverse complement strand
TGATGCTTCCTAAGGCCCACTTGACTTCACATTCCAGGATGTCTGGCTCTAGGTCAGTGATCACACCATCGTGATTATCTGGGTCGTGAAGATCTTTTTTGTACAGTTCTTCTGTGTATTCTTGCCACCTCTTCTTAATATCTTCTGCTTCTGTTAGGTCCATACCGTTTCTGTCCTTTATTGTGCCCTTCTTTGCATGAAATGTTCCTTTGGCATCTCTATTTTCCTGAAGAGATCTCTAGTCTTTCCCATTCTATTGTTTTCGTCTTTTTCTTTGCATTGATCACTGAGGAAGGCTTTCTTATCTCTTCTTGCTATTCTGTGGAACTCTGCATTCAGATGGGACTATCTTTCCTTTTCTCCTTTGCCTTTAGCTTCTCTGCTTTTCTCAGCTATTTTTAAGGCCTCCTTAAGTGAAGTTGCTCAGTCGTGTCCAACTCTCTGCAACCGCATGGACTGTAGCCTACCAGGCTCCTCCATCCATGGGATTCGCCAGGCAAGAATACTGGAGTGGGTTGCCATTTCCTTCTCCAGGGGATCTTCCTGACCCAGGGATCAAAGCCAGGTCTCCTGCATTGGAGGCAGATGCTTTAGCCTCTGAGCCACCAGGGAAGCACCAAGGCCTCCTTAGACAACCATTTTGTTTTTTTGCATTTGTTTTTCTTGAGGATGGTCTTGATCCCTGCCTCCTGTACAATGTCATGAACCTCCATCCATAGTTCTTCAGGCACTCTGTCTATCAGATCTAAT
>NW_011479572.1:28020-30226 GCF_000754665.1 Bison bison bison | reverse complement strand
ATCCTAAAGGAGATCAGTCCTGAATATTCATTGGAAGGACTGATGCTGAAGCTGAAGCTCCAATACTTTGGCCACCTGATGGGAAGAACTGACTCATTAGAAAAGACCCTGATGCTGGGAAAGATTGAAGGCAGGAGGAGAAGGGGACGACAGGGGATGAGATGGTTGGATGGCATCACTGATGCAATGGACATGCGTTTGCGCATACTCTGGGAGATGCTGGAGGACAGGGGAGCCTGGCGTGCTGTAGTACACAGGGTCCCAGAGTTGGACACGACTCAGCAACGGAACAACACCACAGCCTAGAGGCGTCTAAGGAGACATGACGACTGTTGTGTATGGTCCCCGACGGGACCCTGGCCCAGAAAGTGGGCCTCAGGTGGGCATCTCAGAATTCAGTCAATAATGTTTATCGATTGTGGCAGGTGGGCCAGTCTAACGGCATGCGTTAGCAGTGAAGGAAGCCCTGTCTCCTGCTGGGGGCACATGGGAACTCCGTGTGCTGCCTTCATGATTTTCAGTAAGTCTAAGTTGGTTCCAAAATGGAAAGTTTATTTTTGAAGGTATGCAAGCGGTTTCAATAGAGATTCCACCAAATAAGGTACCAGCGCGTGAGAAGGTGCTCACGTCTGTGGTCAGGAGGGAAATGCAGGGGCCGTGTCACGGCCCCTGGGGATGGTTGGAACCACAGGGACAGGTGGGAGCCGTGTTGGTGGGCACACAGAGAAGTGGGAGCCCTCGGACACACTGGTGGGCCTGTAACGTGATACAACTGCTTTGGAAAACAGTTTGCAGTTCCTGAAAAGTAGAACTCCATTTGCCATACAACTCTGTCCACTCCTGGGTGTCCACTCACGAGACATGGGAGGGCGGGCGCCCACAGAGACTCATCCTTGTGGCTTTAGCCACAAAGACCAAATGGAGGCAACCCCGTGTCTGTCGCCTGATGACGGGACATGCCCTCGTTCAGCCCCGAAGGGCGAGGAAGGGCGGACGGTCAGCAAAGCATCCCCTTGGTGGCCCGCCCCTCCCCACGGTCGCCGCCTGTCCTGCAGCTGCCTCTCTGTGGGCTCTGGGGGACACGTGGAGATGCGCAGGCAGAGAAAGGAGTCAGTCGTCTGCTCATCTGTGGGTGGTGTGGTGAGAGGACTTACGTGGGGCCACCAGGAAACTGAGGGGGTGGACGTGTGTTGTATCCTGACTGTGTGATGTGTTCGTGGATGTGTCTGTCCGATTTCGTGGTTTAGAGCATGCTCACTGCACTTCCATTAAGCTGTTCTAAAACCGGCTGTGTCACCGAGGCTGGCTGCCATTGGGATGGTATTCGTGTGGACCGAGGCACCTGAGCTCCTGACCGGGCTCCAGGCAGGCCCGAGGAGCTGGCAGTGACGGGCACAGCGAGAGCTTCAGTCTCATGTCCTCGCGGCTGCAGGGAGGAGGCCCTTCAGCCCAGGAGGGTTGGTGTCAGGACCCCACGTCTGGGGTGGGGGAGCCTGGGGACAGCCCAAGATCCCTGCTGCTCTGTTAGTGCAGGGGTCCGGACAGCATCCGCACATATCTACACTGATCAGACCACCTTTTATTCCCCAAGATGAACCCTTCCTGCAGAATTCTGTGAGAAGGGCCAAACTTGCCTCCTGTCTCTCAGCTGTTCGCGTGGGAGCCCGGCCCCACTCAGCCGACTTTTTTTGGTGTCATTCTCGTGCTGATTTCACAAAAATAACTGGGAGGATTTCCCTCTTTTTTTTTTTTCCCTTCCAAGAACAGTCCAAATATCGTCAGAATGATCTGCTTCTTGACTGAAAGAATCCATTTGTGATTTTGACACTTCTTGAAGAAACTACTTCATTCAGGTTTTCACGTGTGTGGGCACAGAGGGTAAAGGTATCACTTGACCGTTCTAATGTCCTCCCATCTGCGGCCTTTCTCCCAGGTCTCTGTCCTTTCCCCGCCCCCTCGCTCCTGGCAGCGCTCCCGGCAATGCGCCCAGCCATGGCCACACCCGCGTCTGAAGCTCCGCGTCCCCGGGGCAGGGCCCTGATGTCCCCTAAGCCCCCCCTCAGCCGCAGTCCAGGGCTGGGTGCAGGGGGCTGCCCCACCAGTCTCACTAGACCCCACCTTACGCTCCAGCTCCCAGAACACAGTGGCTGCGACTTCACCTGCGCTTGCGCGTTAGAGAGAGCCGCGTGTGCGGCGGGGGGTCTGC
>NW_011479572.1:25854-27243 GCF_000754665.1 Bison bison bison | reverse complement strand
GCTTCCTGGGACGGTTCGGGTTTGGTGTGTGTTTTAAGTAATGGCCACTCCAGTTGTGTGAGGCGGTTGCTCATCGTGGTGTGGACAAACATCCGGCTGCCCTTGGTGAACATTCCACGAGAGTCTGGAAAAAACACGGGCTGGTTTTTGTTTGTTTGTTGAGGATTTCAGTTTGGTGTGAACCTGGTTTGTAACCTGCCCTTCTCTTTCTATCTTTAGACAATCAGTGAAGAAGTGTCTGAAGCCACACGTAGGCCTTTTTCTCCTCGTCTGCACCGGGCCCTCGTAGTGCATGGGGCTCCTCCCACTCGCAGGCCCCTGGGACCCCTGACACGGGGCAGCGGGCCTGCGTGGCCGTTCTCCCAAGATGGAGCCTTGTGTCCTGCCGTCTGCTGGGGCCACGGCTGAAACAAACTGGCCAGTCAGCAGCCATGGGCAGTGGCTCCCCAGGGAGGGATGTGGCTTGTTGGGAGGAGGTAGGAGGAGACGAGCGGGTGGATGGGTGGGCAGACCCTGAAAGGGCTTAAGAGTGTGCCTGTTGGCCTGAGCCGCCAGGAGCACGCCTCCCACAGACCCTGGGGTACCTTCCTGGGCTCCCCTCTTAAAGCGTCTCCAGTCAGTGGCCTCCTCGCTGTCCCCGGGACACAGCAGAGACAGTTTCTATCCTAAAGGGACCTGGATCAGCTCTCCTCTGACATCCGATCTGCTGCATGAAGCTTAGCTTCATGCCGACCCCCAGGGAGGAGGACTGTGGTGTTTCCGTGGCAGCATGAGCAGGCTGCACACGGTCCTGCGCTGACTTGGGAGGAGCCGGCCCTTCCCGACGCGCCTTCCCTGGGGCCCCCAGGGTCTCGAGCATCTGTGCAGAGCTGTCACTTTTAGGGAGGTGCAGGAGCCATAGATTTCCTTCTCTTTTTATCTTTATGTTTTTGTCTTTGGCTGGGCTGGGTCTCCTTTGATGTGTGGGCTTCTCTGGCTGCAGCAAGCAGGCGCGCCTTGTCCCTGCAGCACACGGGCTCCTCATGGCAGCTCTCACAGTGCTGCTCATGGCGGCTCCTCATGGCGGTGCCCGTGGCGGCTCCTGTGGCTGCTCTAGTGGTGGCTCCTGTGGTGGGTGCTCATGGTGGCTCCCACGGTGGCTCCTCGTGGCGGCTCCTGTGGTGGGTCCCGTGGTGGCTTCTCGTGACAGCTGCTCTTGGGGGCTCTAGTGGTGCTGCTCGTGGGGGCTCCTGAGGTGGCTCCCGTGGCCGGCTCTCATGGGGGCTCCCGTGGTGGGTCTCGTGGTGCTGTTCCTGGCAGCTCCCGTGGCGGCTCTGTGGCAGCTTCTCGTGGTGGCTGCTCGTGGCGGCTCCCGTGGCGGCTTCTTGTGGGCGCTCCCAAGGCAGCTCC
>NW_011479572.1:20680-24954 GCF_000754665.1 Bison bison bison | reverse complement strand
GTCGGGGAGAGCCCCTGGAGAAGGAAATGGCAACCCACTCCAGTATCCTTGCCTGGAAAATCTCATGGACAGAGGAGCCTAGTGGGCTGCAGTCCATGGGGTCGCAAAGAGTCGAGCACGACTGAGTGACTAACACTTACTTACACGGTCACATCACTGGCAAAAGAGGTGGGTGAGGAGAGAGAGAGAGTTCCATCTCTTTTTACAGTGCAGTACTCCTTGGTTTATTTCCTCTGGGACTCGGTCAACCCTTCCGAGCCACGCTGACCGTTTACAGGAGGCCCGTGTGCACGCTGCTGGCTTCACGGGGCTTGTCTGCTCCCTTGTGTGTCTTCTTCTGCGGTTACAGCTGCTGTTTTATTAATCCTCTCTGTCTTATTTCGGGTTGTTTGTTGTTTTAATTATTTAAAGGTAATAATGAAGTTCCTAAACTTTCTCTTTTTCGTCTTTGAAATTAAAGGTTATAGTTTTCCCCCCAAAACAGTTTTAGCCATGGATCTTGTTTAGACAGAAACTGCTTATTTTTCTTTGCTTTCTACGAGTTTTCACAATTTCAGTTTTTATTTCCTCTTCAACTTAAGGGTTCATTAAGTACATATTCCTAAAACTCAAATTTGCAGAGTTATGGGCCTGGCCTTCTTTTCAGTGCTTGTCATCTGGCCGGGCGGTGGCTGGGAAGATGGTCTGTGTAAGCGCCCGCTGGTCATCCGTGGGCTCTTCCCTCGATTTGGTTGTGACGTGGTCGACGCTGGCTGAGCGCTGGCTGGGACTGCGGTTCCCTGGGTGCTGACTATGGCGTGGCCCTTTGCAGCCCCCACCCCGGCCCTGGGCCCAGGAAGCCCCGCTGCACTCATGGTCACCGTACAGCGAGTCGCACTGCTGTTTATATAAATGGAATCATGTAACTCGTGCCTGGCTGTTCATACTGCATAAAGGTTGTGAGATTCCTCCACGTGGCGGAGAACCTCAGTGTCCGGACGGCCTGGCCTCCGCGTCCATTCACCTGCTGACAGGTGTTGAGGGGCCTCTTGTCTGGGCTCATGCAGATCAGGCCACAGGCACAGGTGAACCTACGTCTCTGCTTCTCTGGACAAACGCCCAGGAGCGGGATTGCTGGGTCACGTGGCGATGCGCATTTAATCGTAGGAAACAGCCCAACTGTCTTCCAGCTGCCGCACGAGCAGCAGCCCACCGGGGGCGGGCTGGGGTCCCGGCTCCTCCCTGGCCCCCCGGCACCTGCCGTGTTCAGTCCAGGACACTCGAGCGGGCGCCTGGCGGTCTCACCCCTGAGTTCAGTTTGCACCCTGTTGGTCAGCTCTTTGTCGAGCACATCTTTTCAGGTGCTTACTTGCCATCTGCATCTCTTCTCTGGTGAAGTGTCTACTCAGATCTGTTGTCTGTTTTTAAAATCAGGTGGTCTGTGTTCTTATCCTTGGATTGTAAGAGTTCTTTACTGGGTATAAGGCTTTATAAGACCAGTGGTCTGCAAATATATTCTCTCAGCCTTGCCTTTTTTCTTTTTTTTTTTTAATAGTGTCTTATGAACAAAAGTTTTTGTTGATGAAGTCGAATCTATCATTTTTTTCTTTTAAGGCTCATGATTTTTTGTCACTTACGTAAGAAATTTCTGCCTAAGCCAAAGTCACAAATATTTTTCTCTTATGCTTTCTTCTTGAAATTTTATACTTCTCTCTTTTCCATTAGGTCTGTTACTGAGCTTTATATAAGGTGTGAGTTTAGAGCAGACATGTGTGTGTTTGCTTGTTTGCAGAGGAATACCTCGTTGTTTAGTGCTGCTTGCGCAGAGACTGGCCTTTCTTCACTGAATTCTCTCGGTGGCTTTGTCAGAAACTCACCTGAACGGACACAAGGGGGTTATTTCTGGACCATCCATCGTATCCCACAGGTCCACACGTCCAGTCTCCTGTCAACCGTACACTTTCTTGATTACAGTAGACCTTGGAAACAGAGGGGTGGGTCCTCTAAAGTTGTTCTTTTGCAAAACTGTTTTGTCTATTCCAAGTCTTTTGCCATTTCCATATAAAGTTTAGAATCAGCTGGTAGATTTGCTCAAAAAGCCCATTTGCATTTTGTTTGGGATTACATTGAATCCATAGATCAATCTAGGGAAAATTGACATCATAGTGATGCTGAGCCCATGAACATGGTGTATCTCTCTATTCATTTAGGTCTCTTAAAATTTCTCTCAACAATTTTGTAGACTTAGGTAAAACAGGCTTCCACATGTATTAAAAATGTAGTGACAGATATTTTATGTTTTCCTCGGTATTGCTGATGGAATTGTTTTTCAGACTTCACTTCCCACTGTCAGCTGCTAACACTTAGCGGCCATTTGTTTGCTGTTTATTAATCTTGTGAGCTTGCTGGAACCACTTTTTCGTTCTAGCATGGTTTTGCAGACTCCAACTTTTCTATACAGATCATATGTTATTTGTTTAAAAAGACAGTTTTACTTCTTCCTTTTCAATCTTTATGCCTCTCTGTCTTTTCTTGTCTTAGTCCAACAGCCAGGCCCTCCAGTACAAGGCGACTGTGATGTCCTTTGCTTATTAGTGAGCTGAGGCAAGGATTCAGTATTTCACATGGACCGTGATGTCAGCTGAAGGGTTTGCTAGGTTTTGTCTGCGGCTGAGCACGTGAGGCATAGCTGGTAAATGTTCAAAACTCGTTATCTGACAAGTGTTCACTGGGCGCCTGCCTTGTGTCTGGCACCGTTCCAGCCGTAAGGAGGACGGCCCCGCGCTGGTCAGGATCCCTGCTCTCCTGGCACCGACCTTCTGTTGGCAGAGGCTGACAATACAGAAGCCAAAAAGCGCATCAGTTCACTTCAGGTAACAGCGTGTGCTGACTGAGGGTGGGAGGGCTGTTTATCTTTGCCCACTTTTATTTTGGGTTGATATCCAGGCTGATAACTAATAAAAATCTGTGGTGTCATGTGAGTCGAGGTTCATGCTTCGCCGGAGGAGCTCATTCACCCCGGGCACCGGGCTCTCTTCTCAGGGCTCTGAGGCCCTCCGTCACCGGCAGCGTGGGCAGGTCCCCCGTGTGTGTGTCTGTGTCTGCAGGCGGCCTGCCCACTCAGGTCACCTGGGCTCCTCGCCCTGGAGCACCGCGCTGTGTCCCCCACACGGCCCACTGGGCGGGGGTCCCGCCTCCTCCTGCTTCTCCCTCGAGGTGTCTCCTGGTCAGGGCCTTTGTGAGCACTGTTCTAGAGAGCTCGCTCTAGTTATTGGGTTTGTGCATAACCTGCCCACCCAAATATGGGACCTGCTCCAGGGGAGAGAAGTGCCCGCACCTCATCCTGCACTGAAGTTGTCCCCAGGGGTTTTAC
Source organism: Bison bison bison (assembly GCF_000754665.1). Classification (NCBI taxonomy): domain Eukaryota; kingdom Metazoa; phylum Chordata; class Mammalia; order Artiodactyla; family Bovidae; genus Bison; species Bison bison. The sequence goes on along the minus strand of NW_011479572.1, from coordinate 21,602 downwards.
CTGACTGTCGAGGGTGGGTGGGATCGGCTACCCCTGCCCTGGCATTCCCCTGCCGAGTCACCCAGGAAACCGAGGCTCAGACGAGAGTGAGGGATGGATGGCGTTGGCTCCTGCAGCCCGCACCCTTATGCCCGCACCCCTATGTGGCCAGCAAGGCCTGGATTTGGGAGGCTCGGGCTGCGGCTCTCCATCTGGGCCTTGAGTGCGACTGCGTGGGACAGCTCACCTGCAAACGCTGTCAAGGCGGCATGCGGGCACTGCGTGAAGGTAGGATCGGGGCCACGGGCAGAGAGCACAGGGAGGGCCCGGCATCGGTGCTGGCGTGTCTCACCACGGTGGGGTGACCTCTGGTCTCCTGCCCTCGGCCTGGGAGAGGCCACCAGCCTCCCAGAGCACCCCTGGTTTGCTGGAGTCGCTCCCCTGAGCCTTCTCTGGCTCCTGGGCAGGTGGCGCAGACCAGCCCAGAGCTCCAATGGGGGCAGGGCCAGTTCGCCTGGTGCGCGGAGCTCAGCGCACAGCTGGTGCTCAGTAAATGCCTGTGTGATCACTAGGCCTGGAGCGCACACGGTGCGTTGGAGGAGCAGGTTTGGGGACAAATCACCCAGTTGGCGTGGCTCCTCCAGCCCCCACCCCAGCCTTCACGCACTTTCCATCGGAAGAGAGGTGCAGGCAAGACTGTTCACGTCTCTGCCCTTGACGCCAGTCCTTCCCATGCGGGAGAGAGCTGTCAGTCACTCTCACATTAGTATGCGTGAGCTCGGTCAAGAGGGGAGACTTGAGTGAAAGCCGCCCAACAATGCTGTTGGTGGCCCCTCTGCCAGGGAGGCTGGGAAGGCTGCAGCTGCCCAGGGGTCGGGGCTCTCCTGCCCAGCCCCTCCCCACTGCCCCCACCAGCACTGCCTGCCGGGGCGACAGACAGCGG
>NW_011479572.1:14564-20530 GCF_000754665.1 Bison bison bison | reverse complement strand
GAGAGATCCCGGCCGCCTGTCCTAGGAGCTGAGCACAGAGAGTCTGCGGCTCTGCTCCCGACCCAGTTTCCCTCCAGCCACCGGCAGACAGTCTCCTTTGCAGAATTTTGCAGACGTGGGTGGAAACTGACATGAAGCTCCTGGTTTCTGTCTGCATCTGGAGCTGAGCCATCGCCGAGCCCCAGCCGGGCAGGCTCCCTGCCCCCACAGCGACCCTGTGACCTGGCAGTAGTCTCAGCAGCTGGGAAGGCTAGCCCGACAGACGTCTAGATTTCAGCTCAGAGCACTCAATGGGCCGCTGCCCCCTTCCCACCACCAGGCTCCTTTTGCCCACAGGGGCGGGAGTGAGACCCACAGGTGTCCGCAGGCCAGGGTCTCTCCCAGTTCTGAGCTGCATGGACCTGTGCAGCCTCGGAGTAGAATAGGAGCCCCCGTACACCGTACCCAGGACAGCGCCCTGGAGCTACGGGACACGGGGATGAATCAGAGAGGGTGGGACAGGGCTGGGGGGGGCACCACTGGATACAGGTGGGGGGTGGTGGAGTCAGACCCCTCTCATTCCCGGGGTGTGGACTAAGCCAGCCTCCAGCCGCGCCTGGGAGGGGCCATCCCAGGATGAGAGGACAGAGTGGGCCCGGCAGAGACCAGACAACCCGGGCCAGGGGCCCCTCGGAACGCAGGCTGGTTCCCAGGGAGCACGTGGGGCTCGCTCCTGCTGGCGGCGTGCAGTGGGCAGGGCACTCCTGTGGGGCCGGCCGCCCGGCCTGAGACCGGCTGACCTGCAGCGCTGACTGCTGTGCCCTCTCCCTGCGGTGCCCCTGTGTCGGGGGCGCTACAGCTGTAATTACACGTCTCTGTCCCCGGGCCGAGCCACAGGGACGTCCGAGGAGGTGTTTGTTGCCGCCTGTGAATCAGGCGCTCATGAGGAAAGTGGCTGCTGGCGAGGCAGACAAATTAGGGCCTTGGGGCTGCCACATGCGGCCACCAGCAGTTCTGGGCCAGGGCCGCCCCCGCCCCGCCACACAGCCACACACTCAGCCACCCCACCAGCTGCACCCAGGACCCAGACAGCACACACACCATACAACCACACAGACACACACAGAGCCACCAACAGACACACACAACAGCCCCCACACACAGAGCCACCCCACCACCACACACAACCACACACAGACACACACAGAGCCACCAACAGCCCACACACAGAGCCACCCCACCACCACACACAGACACACCACACATACCACCACAGACACACCACACATACAACCACACACAGGCACACAAACACAATCACGCACACACAGCCACCCACACACACACAGCCACACACACATAACCACACACTGGCACACAAACACTATCACACACAATCACAGACACACACAACCACCCCCACAAACAACCACAATCACCCACAGACACACAAACACAACCACACACACAAAACCACACACACACAAATACAGACATGCACACAACCACACACACAACCGCCCACAGATGTACACACATACAACTACATGCAGACACACAAACACAACTACACACAAAACCACAGACACACACAGCCACGGACATGCACACAACCACCCACAGAAACACACACACACACACAACTGCCCAAGGCACACAAACACAACCACATACACAAAACCACACACAGCCACAGCCACACACATAGCCACCCATAGAAACACACACAACCAGACACACGCACACAACCACGCACAGACACACAGCCACCCAGACACACATACAACCATAGACACATACAACCACACACACACATATACAACCACCCACAGACACACACACACACAACCACCCACAGGCACACAAACATTATCACACACAACCACACACAGACACAAAAGCACCCACAGACACACACAACCACCCACAGACACACAAACACAACCACACACACAAAGCCACACACAGCCACAGCCACACACATAACCGCAGCACAGAGGCCTGCAGGTGCCCTCGTGGAGTCGCACCCCGACAACCACAGCCTCCTCCAACCCACACTGGAGGCCGCTGCCCTGCTGGACGAGCGAGGCCCGCAGGGCAGGGCAAGGAGAAGGCGGGCCTGGCCTGACTCCCGCCTTCCTGTGCCCAGGGGCCACCAAGGACATGGGCAAGATGCTTGGGGGTGACGAGGAGAAGGACCCTGATGCCGCCAAGAAGGAGGAGGAGCGGCAGGAGGCGCTGCGACAGGAGGAGGAGGAGCGCAAGGCCAAGTTCGCCAAGATGGAGGCGGAGCGCGAGGCCGTGCGGCAGGGCATCCGCGACAAGGTGGGCGCGGCGGCGCGCTCTGGCGCCATACCCCTGCGTGGACGGGGGCGGGGACGGCGGGGGTGCTGCCTGCCGGAGGCCTGAGTGAAGCCTGGCTGGGCCGCCGCCCCTCCTCCTCTGAAGCTCGCAGAACTGACCTCAGGGAGGGACCCCCAGGGAGGAGGGTGGGCGGGTGAGGCGTTCACATCTGCACACACTCACCGGGCCTGGGGCTTACCCTGCCGCCTGAGTCCTTCCGGCCCCGATGGCAGGGGCTGGACCCCATCCTCCCAGGATCCTGGGCTGGGGTGCTGGCTTCTGTAGGACAAGCTCCCGTGGCTGCCCCCAGGACTGCCCCCACGGACTTGGAGGGCAGGCCCTTCTGGAGAGGAGGGGCAGGGCGGCCAGGGGCTGCCCCACGGGCAGGCTGCAGGTGGGTGAATCATCCTGGGCTGGAGGATGCCCCTGACCACGCCTGGGTGGGCCTCAGGCCCCCGAGGTGAACGACAGGGTGTTGGGGGGCAGGTCTGTGGCTGTGTGGGCTGGCTGGGAGTGGGTTGGGAGCTGGAGGCCATCTTTCCAGAACCCTCTGGCACCTTCCTCTGTATGCAGGGAATGAGCACATATCTGGCAGGGACCCAAGGCCAGAGCAGGGGCAGACATGGGAGGCTGTCAGCTACGGGCCCCAGGGGCCTGTCCACTGACCACCCTCAGGTGCCCACCCAGCTCGTGGGTCAGAAGGGCAGGCATGGGGCGGCTGCTCCTGCCTCCTTCAGGGTGGGCCGGCCTGCGGGCCAGGTGGAGAAGGAAGGGCCCTCCCCAGGGCCCCACAATGTCCTGAACCATGTGGCCTCCCACGGTCCACAGCGTCTTGGGCCTTGCGCACCACTCTTGGCCCCACACGGGCCAGGCCCCTCCACCCAGAGACCCGGGGGATGCTCAGTTTGGGGGTGCTGCCTCAGTTCTGTCCTGCCCCCACCCTGATTCTCCTGTCTCTGGGCCCTGGGGGAAGTGTTTCCAGACACTGTGGATGAAGCCTGTGGGAGGGGCCGGGCGCGGGCAGAGGGTCCCTCCAGAGGGCGTCTCCACAGTCCCCAGCCCCTCCTGCCTGCCTGGTTCGTGGGCCTCTGCCTGACGCAGAAGCTGCGGTGAGGACGGGTGGGTGCCTGCAGGCCTCTGGGCCCACAGGGGCCCCACGTTGATGGGGGCGGGTGTACCTTGGTGTGCCATCACTGGTCACTAGACACCTTTCTGGGCAGAAAGTTCAAGTTGATTGTGCTGGGGCAGCAGCTCATGAGACCCTCACCCCCAGGACCAACCTCAAGACTTTCAGAGCCGTTTGGGAAAAGCCAGGAAGAGCACACAGACGGCAGAGAGGGAGGCAGCCATGGGTGGGGAGGGGCCAGAAGGCAGAGAGACGCCCACTCAGGCTGCCTTTAATAGGAAGTCCCTTCTGCCCCTCCCCTCCTCAGGCCGTCCAGTGGCCCCGTCTCCCTGAGGCTCCAGCCCCAGGCCATGGGACACTGCCCCTCAGGGCTCCCACTGTCCCAGGGCCTTGGCTTGGCTGCTCCCCTGGGGGCTCCCTGAGGCTCCGCCTCCCTTTCCCCTCCGCACTCCTCCCCTGCCTTACTCTGTTCCGCACCTGCCTTCATCTGGGAGCATGGCTGTGCCCTCACTTGTGTCCAACTCTGTGACCCCGCCAGGCTCCTCTGTCCATGGGATTCTCCAGGCAAGAATACCAGGTGGGCTGCCTTTTCCTCCTCCAGGGATGTTCCCTACCCGGGGATCAACCTCAGTCTCCTGTGTCCTCCTGCTTTGGCAGGCAGATTCTTTACCACTGAGCCACCTGTTAAGCCAGCCTTCATCTGACACACGCTTTTTACTGGTTTGCTGTTCACTGTCCATCCCCTGCGGGGAGGGCAGAAACTCTGACTGCACTTGGCCCTTGTATGCTAAGCAAATGAGTGAGTGAGTGAACAAGTGAGTGAACAGGCATCAGCTCCAGTGTCCTTTTCTTCCTCAGGGAACCGAGTGGGACTTAGGAGTCACAGAGTGAGTCCCAGTGAAAATGGAGGGTGTGTCCCCACCCTGAGGGCAGCTCCACGGGAAGCCAGGGGGCAGGGTGACCCTCACCACCCCCACCCTCAGGACCCCAGCTTCCAGGGCGACCACATGGAAGGCTGCAGCCTTTGACAGAGCCCCAAGGCCCCCTAGCCTGGTGCTCCAGGGTTCGCTTGGCCAGTGGTCCTGCTTCCCCAGACGAGCATCACCCCCATCTGGGACCCCCTTGGGTGGGCTGAGTGCCTTTGCTTCTGAACTGCCTCCACAGACCCCAGGCCGCTTCTGGACCCTGGCAGTCCCCAGACCCACCGTGGCTCCATCAGCCACAGTCGCCGGTCTCCCTGCCGGGCCCAGGCCTCCTTCCTGGGCACGTCCAGGGTCTGGTCTCACTCGCCCATGGAGCACGATGGTGTCGGCTGAGTTCAGCTGCTGGGGCAGGAGTCAGAGCCGGGCTCCACCCCATGCAGGGGCTGGGGCCGCAGTTTTCTTACCGGCCCAAGCACAGCTTCTGTGGTCAGAGGATTAGGTGGGACTAGGGGGCCAGGGCTTGGTCCTGGGGGGGGGCAGCCTGTAGGGAAGGTGTGGTGTGTTGGGGAGCATACCAACACACGCAGCTGAGTCTGACAGGTGGGGGCCAGGCCTGGGGGTGTGCAGGGGAGACAGGCTGATGGTGAGCCCCCCATTCCTGGGTCGGAGGCAGCTCAGGGTCTGATGCAGTCTGGATATTAGAGCCCCAAAGCCCCAGGTCCTCACAGGCTCGGTGCTGGTCCTCCAAGGAGCCTCCAGCTCAACAGAGGAGCCCGCCCTGCCCCCAAGACCCCAGAGGTGGACAGCGCAGCCGTGGGAGGACAGGCTGCCCCGGCCACCTAGGGTGGTGGCCACCACTGCCCTCTCTCCTCAGACGTCCTGACCATGAGCTCAGCGCCTGGAGCCCCCTACCCACCAACGAAGCCCCCCATCATGTCCCCTGGCCCTGCCTGGTCCCCCGTGGCTACAGAGCTCTTCTCTACCTGGCCTTCCAAGGCGACCCCCCTCCCTCCTTCCTGCTCCCCACAGGTGGGACCCCTGACCTTTAGGGGTGGCTCCCCCAATGGCCCTCACTGGCCCCCAGGCCCCAGACTCACTTCCTGCGGCCCCTTCCTGGTGTCTGGGGTGGGGTGCCCCGTGGGGTGCCCTATGCCCCCACCCCCAACCTCACAAGATTGGTCAAGGAAGAGGGTGGGGGTCCCTCACATGGAGGCCGAGGGGTCAGGCCAGGCCATGTGCCCCGGCTCCCTGGGAGACCTCATCTGCACTCGGGACTCCTGCCTCTGCGGGCTGGTGGGCGGTGCCTCCCCCGACCCGGCCCCGCGCGTGATGATGTCATGACGCACTGCGCGGGTCCGGGTCGGGGGAGACTGGCCCGCCTCTGTCATCTGGTCCCCGCTTCCTGGTCTGTACCCCCGCCTGCTGGTTTACACCGCACCCACGTTCAGCGACTCTGAGCCAGAACCACCCTCCAGCAAGCGCTGGGCTGGCGGGTCCTAGTCGACCCGGCCCCCATGGCCCAGGTTTGTGTTGAGAATAACAGGTGTAGGCACATCACTGACTTTCACCGTTAGGGAGCACCGCTTTGCCCAGGG
>NW_011479572.1:12326-14302 GCF_000754665.1 Bison bison bison | reverse complement strand
GGTGGCCCTCAGGTTTGCCCAGAGTGGCTTAGGCTCAGAATGGCTTGGGGCCCGGGGGCTCCTTCCGGGACCCCAGAGGGGACGACCGTGACACAGGTCCCTCCCTGACCCCCTGCCTGACCATGTGTTCCTGGCCTTACGCGCGTGTCCCCTTGTCACCTGCTTGTTCCGCCAGCACCACGTGTTCCCTCGAGCATGTGTGTGCACCTTGGCTGAGTGTGTGGGGGGCTTTGGCCACCATGGCCTCCTGGGTCCAGTGCACAGACCTGCACCCCAGTTGGGGACAGACGTCCTGTGGCTGCAGGAACTGCTGGGCTCTGTGCCTCTGGCTGGAGGGAAGCTCTCTCTCTGGTCTGACCTCATTCCTGGCGGTGTGTCTCTCCACCCTGTGTGTCCCTCCCCCTGAGTCAGGGCACCGGCCTCTGTGGTGACCCAGGAAGAGGGCTGTGCCCCTTGAAGTGGCTGCAGTCTGGCTGGCTCATCAACTCTGCCCTGGGCTGAGCTGGCGTCCGTGCTCAGTGGGGAGGCCCCTCTTGGTCAGTTGCCCTGAGCCCTCCCCCAACCCCGGAGACCCTTCCCAAGCTCCTGACTCGTCCAGGGTGCAGAGGGGCCTTCAGACCACTAGGGCCCCTGCTGAAGAGGGTGGCCAGACCCCTTACCCCTCCTTCCTCAGTGCCTTGGGGCCCCACGCTGTGGTCTGGTCACTGCGGCCAGGAGCCCAGATTCCTCCTCTTAGATTCTGCTGAAGAGCCCTTGCCCCCACCCTCGCCTGAAGCCCCCCACAACCTCGAGGGAGGAGATGGGTGCAGAGCAAGCTGGGGAGTGGGACACAGCCACCCCCCTAATCTGGAAGCAGAGCGAAGGGTCTTCTTGGAGGACCAGGGTGCCCCCTCCACTGCCGGCAGCACCAGTGACAGCCCACCGCTTCCTTCAGGAGGATCTGGTGAGGAGGGATGAGCGGGCCTGGGGACCCTTCCCGGGGCCAGCAGGATCTGGTGAGGAGGGACGAGCGGGCCTGGGCACCCTTCCCGGGGCCAGCAGCCCTCTGCGGTGTGCTTCCCGGCACTCTCTCTTCGCCAGCATCAAAGCCTCTGCTTCCGGACATTCCGTGTTGTGTAACCCAGGACCTCAGACCTGACCAAGGGGCACCCCCTCCCCAGCTCGGGTGGGTCCTGAACTCTGTCCCCAACCCATCAGGCCAGCGTGGCCCCACCTGGTCCCAGCAGTCCTAAGGCAGGAAGTCTTCCCCTGGTCTCGTGGCCTTCTGACCACAGGCTTCAGGGCTTTTTGGTCCAAGAGGGCTGCTGAGGGTGCTGAGGGGCCTTTGGGTGAGGTGTTAGTCTTCTAGAAATTAATTTTCTTGGTTCTGGAGGCTAGAAGTCCCAAATCAAGATGTTGGTAGGACTGTTCTCCCTCTGCAACCTGTAGGTGAGAATCCCCTCTTCTAGTTTCTGGGGGCTTCTGGCATTGTTTGTGTCCTTGGCTGGTGGCAAGGTGGTCCCCAAGTCTTTACATTTGCTTTTTCTACTCTGCGTGTCCTTTTCTTTTACAAAGAAGCTCTGGGTTTAGAGCGCAGGGAGGCCTTCTCTCTGTTCTTACCTTAATCACACCTGCAGAGACCCCGTTTCCAAACAAGGTCACATGCTGAGGTTCCAGGTGACATGAATTTGGGGGGACTCCTTTCAATCTGAGGGGAGATTTTGGAAAAGGTTGGGGACAGAGAGATACGCAGGAAACCAGAACTGGGGGCGCTCAGCGGTGCCCAGGGGCGTTGCTGAGGGCACACCTAGGTAGGGTTCGAGGACACCCACCTGGAAGTGACTGCGGGACACGGGGCGTGCAGAGTGCCCCTCCGGGGATTGGGGCTTCTTGGCGGCAGCCGAGGATGCTTGACATAAAAGTGTGGCTTCACGTCACCGGACGGAGGATCTGGGCCCCGTGGGGCAGGGCTGACACCGCCCGCGTCCCCGGGAGGC
>NW_011479572.1:9926-10883 GCF_000754665.1 Bison bison bison | reverse complement strand
CAATATGTTGAATCTCAGGTAAATGAGGTCTTCTGTCTGTGAAGAGTTTCATCTTGACAGAAAGCTTGTCACCTGGGTCCCCAGGGCCCTTTCTGTCCACATAAATTTTCATCGTGTCCAGTGTCCGGGCCAGGGGCGCGGCCCTCCCCCGCTCCTTAGAGAAGCCATATGACTAGACTGCAATACTGACCCCTGGCCCCTGAAGCCCTTTGTCCCCCGCCGTCCACCCTGCGCCCCGACCCCTCCGGGTTCCTCGTCTTTTTTTAATGCCTGTTTCCACACTTTAAAAAGCCAGCTCTGAGCAGACCGGGCGTCGTCTGGTAGAAACTCGCATCCCATCCTCAGCGCGTGCGGCCCGCAGCGCCGAGCTTAGTATAGCCGTGGACGCCCTCTGTCCGTCTGTCCCGACGCCTGCGCCTCCTCCTGCATGTCGGGGCCGCTGCCTGTGTTCTCTCCGGATGGAATCACAGCCAATAAACTCCACACAGTGATTTCACGTCTTGGGCCATTGCCTCTGGAGTCCATTCCCTGGGAGGCGACGGGGGCGGGGTCCTGGCAGGAGGGCAGAGCCCGGCCAGCTGTGGTGCTCCCTTTGGATTCTGCTGCTTGACCCCGTGCCCTGCCAGATGGGAGCACCTTTTCCTTTCGCTGAGGCCAAGGCAGGGGCTCCTGCCACCCCGGACACACACATCCGACCCTTTCTCCCTGAGGTCCTCCCGGCCAGGGTCATCTCCACCTGAAATGCAGCCCGTCCCTCAGTGGCCCCCACCCCAGGCCTCTCCTGCACCGCACACCCCAGGCCGCGGGCCCAGGTATCTCCGTGCTGGTCACACCTTGGGGCCAGTGAGAGGCCTCTGCGTCCTGTCTGTAGAGGCTGAGGCCTGACGAGATGCCTGCGGGAACTGCTGGCTCTGTGAGCCTGACCCCGAGATGGCCACTTGTGTCTCCAGAGTGGCC
>NW_011479572.1:8187-9813 GCF_000754665.1 Bison bison bison | reverse complement strand
TGTTTGACATCCATACCTGGGCCTTCTATCCAGGAGGAGGGTACCTGTGACCCTCCTCACACTGCTGGGTGATGAGAACGCATGGGCGCCTTCCAGCAAAATCTGCGCAGTCTCAGCAAAAGAAATGCCACACTCTCCCCTCCCCACCTGTCCCCCACCCGTCCTGTTCCCCTCCCCCCCAGCTGTGACGGTATTCACTGTCCTGGACCCACTGCCCCTTGCCTCTACCTCAGAAAGGGGACAGAAGCCTTTGTAGCCAGTTCTGGCTTTGGGATTTGCAAGCCACCATCCCCAGCATGGCTGGCCTCAGTGGGGCACCCCAAAGTGCCCCCACCATTGGCCTCCATCCCCCCACCTCTTCCCTCCCCCCCCTACCCCCAACCCGGCCCGGACTCACCTCAGTCCTAAGCAATGACTCAGATGTGCTGGTCACCCGAATTGCCTTCCCTGGGAACCCCAGGCAGCCCTTCCCCAGTGTCTGGTGGGGCAGACCCCTTAGTCCTCTCCCTGAGGACTCCCGGGAGAGGCACTTGCTCACTCCAGGTTGCTGAGCCCCTGTGATGTGCAGAGCTCTCCTAGGGCCTGGGGAAAGTGGAGGTCCTTCCTCCTGGGACTGATTGTTCCAATGGCAGGAGACAAACGATGAATACATAGGTGGTGAGGTCTTTCTGAGGAAGTTGAGTAGGATAAGGGGCAGAGAGGATGGTGAGAGTGGTTATTTCACCTCTAGGGAGGTGAGGTGTGCAGACAGACCCCAAGGAAGAGAGGAGGAGCCCTATGGGACCCAGGCAGAAACAGCAGTGCCAGGGCCCCGAGTCAGGAGCTGGCTGAACATTTCAGAGTGGCCATGGGGACTCTGGCTGACCGTGGCCTTGCCCCTGGGCTTGCTTTAGGACCATACTGCCTCTTCTGGAGTCCCTTTCCTTTCAGGACATTTAGCTCTGTTTCGACAAAGCAGAGCACACTTTGATACCTGCCCCTCCAGAGCTGTCCACTCTGCAGGCAGCCAGCCCCGGGCAGTGCTCTGCTTGGATTTGCTGTCTCTCCTCGCAGGCGCCCTGCATCGGAGAGCTGTTTGAGTCACCAGCCACTTAACTATCAAGGCTGTCAGGGCACATTTTTAAAGATCTGGCAATTAAGGACCATTTTGTCTAGTTGTGCTAATCCGCAGCTAGACGATCCTGCTGTCCACAGTCGCAGCCAGCGGGGCTCAGTGAACCCTGGGTCTGGGCCACCTGTCCACTCAATTTGGAATTTGCTGCACTCCTGCCTCAGGCGGTTCCCGTCAAGTCTGAAGGGAGGAGTAGCCTCTGGGATGAAGGCTGGGTCCTTGGAGCCGGGCTCGCACTTGGCCGAGGGGCCGGGGTTGAGGGGTCAAACCGAGGGGGCAGGTTTGGGCAGAACTCGGGGCGGTGGTCGGGATGGGAGATGGGTGAGAGTTAGGGTGGGCCGGGCTGGAGGAGGGATGCGAGACGCCACGCTGCGGGGCCGAGCCGGGAGCGGGACTGGGGATGGGCTCGGGCTTCGTCAGTGCCTCGCCAGTGTCGGTCAACATCTACGCGGTCCGGTGGGTGGAAGGGTCTCAAGGCAGGATCCAGAGCCACTTGAACTGGTGCGGAGTCCAGG
>NW_011479572.1:4852-5909 GCF_000754665.1 Bison bison bison | reverse complement strand
GTACTTTGGCCACCTCATGCGAAGAGTTGACTCATTGGAAAAGATTTTGATGCTGGGAGGGATTGGGGACAAGAGGAGAAGGGGATGACAGAGGATGAGATGGCTGGATGGCATCACTGACTCGATGGACGTGAGTCTGAGTGAACTCTGGGAGTTGGTGATGGACAGGGAGGCCTGGCATGCTGTGATTCATGGGGTCGCAAAGAGTCAGACACGACTGAGCGACTGATCTGATCTGATTTGAGGGCCAGTCTACAAAATACCTGACCAGCATTCCTCCAAACCATCAAAGTCATCAAAAACAAGAAATGTCTGAGGAACTGTCACAGCCCAGAGGAGGCTAAGAGGACATGCTGACTAATATGATGTTGTGATGAGCAGGACCCTGAGGTGCCTTTCTGGGACAGAGCTCCTCACTCCGCCCCCCCGCCCCGCCCATGTCCTCTGCCTGCCTCTTGTCTGTAGAAAAACTTCAGCCTCTGAACCGTTCCCTGAGTTCCAAAGAATACATTTAATTAGAGAAGTGAGAAAATGCGAAAACAAAAATAGTCAAGCAAGACAAAGTAATAATAGTTTAGCCATTAAACAAAGTCAAGTATCTAGTTCCTTCTCAAGAGCTGTGATACTATTCTGAGCTATGTCCTTGAGCTGTCTTGCTGATATTGAAACCACGGAGACACCAGACCAGTTGGCATCAGAAGATTATGTTGATTTCCGATTACCTTACCATTAACCAATCAGAAGAATGTCCATCAGCAGATCAAGAGCCCAATGACCCTTCTCCCTCACTCTGTCTTCAAAAACTCTTTCCCAAAAAGCTTTAGGGAGATCAGGCCTTCTAAGCATCAGCGGCCCTGGACTCCTTGCTTTGTTGTTCAGTCGCTCAGTCCTGTCTGACTCTGCAGCCCCATGGACTGTAGCACGCCAAGCTTCCCTGTCCATCACCAACTCCCGGAGTTTACCCAAACTCATGTCCATTGAGTCAGTGATGCCATCCAACCATCTCATCCTCTGTCATTCCCTTCTCCCTTGCCCTCAATCTTTCCCAGCATCAGGG
>NW_011479572.1:0-693 GCF_000754665.1 Bison bison bison | reverse complement strand
CTAAGTGAGTGATCATACCATCGTGGTTATTTGGGTCATGAAGATCTTTTTTGTATAGTTCTGTGTATTCTTGCCACCTCTTCTTAATAGCTTCTGCTTCTGTTAGGTCCATACTGTTTCTGTCCTTTACTGTGCCCATTTTTGCATGAAATGTCTCCTTGGTATCTCTAATTTTCTTGAAGAGATCTCTAGTCTTTTCCATTCTATTGTTTTCCTCTATTTCTCTGCATTGATCACTGAGGAAGGCTTTCTTATCTCTCAGTGCTATTCTTTGGAACTCTGCATTCAAATGGGAATATCTTTCCTTTTCTCCTTTGCCTTTAGCTTCTCTTCTTTTCTCAGCTATTTGTAAGGCCTCCTCAGACAACCTTTTTGCCTTTTTGCATTCCATTTTCTTGGGGATGGTCTTGATCTCTGCCTCCTGTACAATGTCATAAATATCCGTCCATAGTTCTTCACACACTCTATCAGATCTAATCCCTTAAATTTGTCACTTCCACTGCATAAGCCTAAGGGATTTGATTTAGGTCATACCTGAATGGTCTAGTGGTTTTCCCTCCTTTCTTCAATTTAAGTCTGAATTTGGCAATAAGGAGTTCATGATCTGAGCCACAGTCAGCTCCTGGGCTTGTTTTTGCTGACTGTATAGAGCTTCTCCATCTTTGGCTGCAAAGAATATAATTAATCTGATTT
>NW_011479571.1:13643-14216 GCF_000754665.1 Bison bison bison | reverse complement strand
AACCCTGAACATTAAAATACAGGCGGCCAAAAGTCACACCAAACCCATAGACACCTCAAAACTCACCACTGTACACTTCATTGCACTCTAGAGAGAAAAGATCTACCTCCACCCACCAGAACACCGACACAAGCTTCCATAACCAGGAAACCTTAAAAAGTCACTCATCCAACACAACCCACTGGGAGGAACCTCCACAATAAAGAGGAACCACAAACTTCCAGTATACAGAAAGGCCACCCCAAACACAGCAATCTAAATAAGATGAAAAGGCAGGGAAATATTCAGCAGGAATAAGGAACATGATAAATGTCCACCAAACCAAACAAAAGAGGAAGAGATAGGGAGTCTACCTAAAAAAGAATTCAGAATAATTATAGTAAAAATGATCCAAAATGTGGAAAACAAAATGGAATTACAGATAAATAGTCTGGAGACAAGGATTGAGAAGATGCAAGAAAAGTTTAACAAGGACCTAGAAGAAATAAAAAAGAGCCAATCAATAATGAATAATGCAATAACTGAGATCAAAAGCACTCTGGAGGGAACCAACAATAGAATAACTGAGGCAGA
>NW_011479571.1:8634-9944 GCF_000754665.1 Bison bison bison | reverse complement strand
AAGAGTTGACTCATTGGAAAAGACTCTGATGCTGGGAGGGATTGGGGGCAAGAGGAGAAGGGGACGACAGAGGATGAGATGGCTGGATGGCATCACTGACTCGATGGACATGAGTCTGGGTGAACTCCGGGAGTTGGTGATGGACAGGGAGGCCTGGCGTGCTGCAATTCATGGGGTCGCAAAGAGTCGGACACAACTGAGTGACTGATCTGATCTGATCTGATTGAAGTTGAAGAAACTCAGGTTGGGCTTCCCTGGTGGCTCAGTGGTAAAGAATCCTCCTGCCAAAGCAGGGGACACCAATTCAATCCCTGGTCTGGGAAGAACCCACATGCCAAGTCCATAGGGTCCATGGAGCAAATAAGCCACAAATATTGAGCCTGTTCTCTAGGGTCCAGGAGTCACAACTACTGAGCCTACACACTGCAACTCTTAAAGCCCAAACACTCTAGAGCCTGTGGTCCACAACAAAAGAAGCCACTGCAATGAGAAGCTCATGAACCACAACTAGACAGTAGCCCTTGCTTGCCACAACTAGAGAAAAATCCACACAGCAATGAAGACCCAGCACAGCCAAATAAACAAATAAAATTATATATATATGAATCTCAGATTGGAACAAAACCATAAACCCAATGCGAAGATTTATAAGATATATACATGCATTAGGATAAAATTGTATCTACATCTACATCTTTATCTACATCTCCATCTATATCTAATCAACAACCATACATTTATAAAGATGAACCAGGAATACACAAACGAGCCAAATGAAACCTTTATCATATACTAAACTATGTTTAGGGAATGTGGAGAGTTTTCTGTTCTGCATCATTTATATGGATGCTTATTCTAATACCAGTACCACATATATCATTGTAGTTTTGGAAATTCTAATTGGAATTATATTAAGTATATACATCTATATCTCTGGCATCAGAGCAATACTATCTTCTCATTCAGAAATATAGAACCTCTGCTTAGTCATGTTTCTTTTAACATAACATTTGTGAAGTCTAATAGCTTTCTTCATAAAGGTTCCTGAGCATTACTTGCTATAATTTTGCTTTTGTGAATAGGCTTATTTCCCATTATGTGTACAAATTTATTATTGTAGGCATATAATCAAACTTAAATTTTCCCCTATATTTTGCAATTGGAAACTCTACTAAATTCTCTTATTTTTTCTGATGACTCAGTTCAGTTCAGTTCAGTCGCTCAGTCGTGTCCGACTCTTCAAGACCCCATGAATCGCAGCATGCCAGGCCTCCCTGTCCATCACCAACTCCCAGAGTTCACTCAGACTC
>NW_011479571.1:4050-5453 GCF_000754665.1 Bison bison bison | reverse complement strand
CTCTGTCCATGGGATTCTCTAGGCAAGAATACTGGAGTGGGTTGCCCTGCCCTCCTCCAGGAGATTTTCCCAACCCAGGGATGGAACCTGCACCTCTAGATCTCCTGCATTGGCAGGTGAGTTCTTTAGCATTAGCGCCATCTGGGAAGCCCAGCCCATGTTATAGTCAAAGGTAAAAGACTGAAGTCAAATAAATTCAAAGTAATAACAGTATTTCCGCTTACAAAATTAACATGTTTTTAAAGTATAATATCTAAACTTGCAAGGGTGAGGGATACACAGACACTTTAATGCCTTGCTGGGGTAATGGAAATTAATACAATTTTTCGCTTCTAATTATATCAGTTATAATAATCATAGAACTTGACCCATCAATTACATTTCTGGAATTACTCTAAGGATAGAATTATAAACTTGTACAAAGATATATGTGGGCTTCCCTGGTGGTTCAGACAGTAAAGAATCTGCCTGCAATGCGGGAAACATGGGCTTCATCCCTGGGTTGGGAAGATCCCCTGGAGGAAGGCATGGCAACCCACTACAGTATTATTGCCTGGAATATCCCCATGGACAGAGGAGCCTGGAGGGAGGGCTACAGTCCATGGAGTCGCAAAGAGTCAGACACAACTGAACGACTACTTATAGCACAGCACAAAGATATATGTACCCAGATATTTATGATAGTATTATTTATAATCATAAAATTTAGAAACCACCAAATATCTAAAATTATAAATTAAATATAGTACACTTATATGATGTAGCAATATGTAGTCATTAGAAAACAATGTTTCTGAAGACTTTTTAATGACATGTAAAAATATTTATGATGTATTCAGTGAAAAATTAGGTTATTAAATAGTATGTTTATTATCCAAATTTTTTTAAGAGAGGAGGAGAGACAACACATACTTGTTAATACTTATTATCTTTAGAATTAGATATTAATCTTATTTTATTCTGTTTATGTTTTATAAATTGTACACAATGAACATGTATTAACTTTCCAATGAAAACAAACATGTCAGTTCTAAAAATCAGGTTCACAAAGAAGAACCAAAACAAAAGTCTTGAAAATGTTCATAGTTTTTGAGCCAACTGATACAACAACAATTCAACATCTAGGAATGTGTTCCAATCAGAATTTAGGACCTGTTTATCTAATCAGAGAAGACCACAATGATTTAGGTCCAAAGTTGATTGTCACAGTATATTTTATCACAGAGAAATTTAGAAAATTAAGTTCTAACAATATAATATCGATTAAATTAATTATGGTCTTCTTGTTAAATGTCAAGAAAATTTTAAATTTATTATTTTAATGGAGGATAATTGCTTTACAATGTTGTGTTGGTTTCTGCTATATATCAACATGAAACAGCCATAAGTATACATATGTCCCC
>NW_011479571.1:0-673 GCF_000754665.1 Bison bison bison | reverse complement strand
GATGGACGTGAGTCTGAGTGAACTCCAGGAGTTGGTGATGGACAGGGAGGCCTGGCGTGCTGCGATTCATGGGGTCGCAAAGAGTCAGACACGACTGAGCGACTGATCTGATCTGATCTGATCTTTTCTCCAACCTTGAGTTAGGCAGTTCTACATTGCATTCCCATGTGCTCTTATTGCATGTATCATTCTGCATTAGAATTTTTAAACAACCCTGTTGAGGTATTATTTACAGACAATACAATATGTATTTTAAATATAGAGTTTGATGAGTTTTGACAAGTGTATACATCTGTGTAATCACCACCTCAATCAGGATATAAAACATTTCCATTACCCAAGAAAACTCTTTCATGATCATGTCTCTTGCAGTCAATCCCGCCCACATAAGCAGACATTAATTTTATTTCTATAAACATAATTCATTTTTATAATTCTAGACCTTCATGTAAGTGAAATCAGTGTGTGCTTTTTTTGAGGTTGGCTCCTTTTGCTTATTATGATGTTTTTAAAACATCCATATTGCTGCATGACTGATAGTTCATTTCTTAATTGCTTCAGGGTATTCCAATTACAGTTGTGCAATGCTTTGTTTATCCATTTACCTATTGATAAAAGTTTGGGTTGTTTCCGGTTTAAGGCTATTATGAAAAAAAAAAAAAAAAACTGCTAT
>NW_011479570.1:4439-6137 GCF_000754665.1 Bison bison bison | reverse complement strand
ATGATACTATCTTTAGGGTTTTCTGTGTACAATATCATGTCATCTGCAAACAGTGAGAGCTTTAGTTCTTCTTTTCTGATCTGGATTCCTTTTATTTCTTTTTCTTCTCTGATTGCTGTAGCTAGGACTTCCAGAACTATATTGAATAATAGTGGGGAGAGTGGACACCCTTGTCTTGTTACTGACCTTAGGGGAAATGCTTTCAGTTTTTCACCATTGAGAACAATGTAGCTGAAACTCCAGTACTTTGGCCACCTCATGCGAAGAGTTGACTCATTGGAAAAGACTCTGATTCTGGGAGGGATTGGGGGCAGGAGGAGAAGGGGACAACAGAGGATGAAATGGCTTGATGGCATCACTAACTCGATGGATGTGAGTCTGAGTGAACTCCGGGAGTTAGTGATGGACAGGGAGGCCTGGCGTGCTGCGATTCATTGGGTTGCAAAGAGTCAGACACCACTGAGTGACTGAACTGAACTGAACTGAACTGGTGTGTTTCTCCTTGGGTTTATCCTGTATGGAACTCTTTGTGCCTCTTGGACTTGATTGACTATTTCCTTTTCCATGTTGGGGAAATTTTCAACTATAATCTCTTCAAAAATTTTCTCATACCCTTTCTTTTTTCTTCTTCTTCTGGGACCCCTATAATTCGAATGTTGATGCATTCGATATGGTCCCAGAGGTCTCTTCCCTGGTGGCTCAGAGGTTAAAGCGTCTGCCTGCAATGCAGAAGACCTGGGTGCCATCCCTGGGTTGGGAAGATCCCCTGGAAAAGGAAATGGCAACCCACTTCAGTATTCTTGCCTGGCCAATCCCATGGATGGAGGAGCCTGGTGGGGTACAGTCCACGGGGTCACAAAGAGTTGGACACGACTGAACGACTTCACTTTCACTTTCAGAGGTCTCTGAGACTATCCTCAGTTCTTTTCATTCTTTTTACTTTATTCTACTCCTCAGAACTTATTTCCACCATTTTATCTTCCAGCTCACTGATTTGTTCTTCTGCTTCAGATATTCTGCTATTGATTCCTTGTAGAGTATTTTTAATTTCAGTAATTTTGCTGTTTGTCCCTGTATGTATATTCTTTAATTCTTCTAGCTCTTTGATTCTTGCATTTTTTCCATTTTGTTTTCAAGGTTTTTGATCATCTTTGCTATCATTCTGAACTCTTTTTCAGGTACTTTTCCTATTTCCTCTTCATTTATTTGGACCTCTGTGTTTCTATTTTGTTCCTTCATTTGTGTAGTATTTCTCTGCCTTTTCATTATTTTTTTTTAACTTACTGTATTTGAGGTCTCCCTTTCCCAGGCTTCAAGGTTGAATACTTTCTTCTTTTTGGCTTATGCCCTCCTAAGGTTGGTCCAGTTGTTTGTGTAAGCTTCACATAGGGTGAGATTTGTGCTTTTTTGTTTGTTTGTTTGTTTTTCCTCTGATGGGCAAGGCTGAGTGAGGTGGTAATCCTGTCTGCTGATGATTGGGTTTGTATTTTTGTTTTGTTTGTTGTTAAGATGAGGCATCCTGCACAGGGTGCTACTGGTGGTTGGATGATGCCTGGTGTTGTATTCAAGAGATTTCCTTTGTGTGAGTTCTCACTATTTGATACTCTCTAGGGCTAGTTCTCTGGTAGTCTAGAGTCTTGGAGTCAGTGCTCCCACTCCAAAGGCTCAGGGCTTGATCTCAAGTTTTGCATGGGTCTA
>NW_011479570.1:464-1480 GCF_000754665.1 Bison bison bison | reverse complement strand
TTTTTTTAATGATTTTAAATTAAGTGTAGGTAACTTTGGTTTAAATGAATGGCATACATGGTGGTTACACTTTATTTTCAATATGGACTAGTTCTTAAACTTCGGCACTGTGTTTGTAGAATTTGTATTTTCTTATTATAATAGATTTCTTCCCACTTGGCATAAGGAGAAAATATCAATAGAATTTTCTATAGACTGAAGTAACTCCCTAGAAGCCTATTTTGGATTCATAGAATATTTGATTTAGACAGAAAGAAAATACATCATGTACATGTACATTTGTTTGAAAATAAGTCACATTTGGTATTACTCTAAAGGTAAATATAATCAAGATTATTAAGACATTTCTGGACTCATTTAATTTTATCAAAATGTATAATCTTCTGTGATATGTTCTTTTGGTTCATACTATAGTGATTTTAATTAAAGATAGAAAAGTTTCTATTTTATTATGAAATTAGTAGAATCTGATGTGGGTAAATACATTTTAGGAAAGTAACTATTTAAGAGAAATAATTTATAGAGAAACATGGTATATTGTCAGTTTACATCAAAGTACCAGATACAACTCAAAGTGAAAGAATTTCTTTGTTAGTTATAGGATATATTATAAAGAATTCCTCAGTAAGAATAGAAACATTACTATTTTTTTTCCTTCCTAAAAACCTGTGTGCTGCCCAAGCACAGAACCTCACCTAGTTGATTTTCAGTGATCACTAAAGCCCAGCTTCCTTCCATTTTCCAGTTCATTCAAGCAATGTTTTTGAGTCCTTGGGCTGAAAGATTTAAAGAGCTGTGAAAACTCTTAATAGTATCTGCTGTGAACTGTGAGTCACTTTGACCCACCTTTTTCACTTCTAGATCTTATATATATCCCCTCTGCAGTGGTGGGTTGTGTATATTTAAAGCACATATTTGTGGAGGAGGCTCACTTAGAGAAAATGGAGAATCTGAAAAGAATGACAAATTAATTTATCACTTCAGAGCTTTTATTCTTAACTTGGGATTCAGAAAAC
>NW_011479570.1:0-364 GCF_000754665.1 Bison bison bison | reverse complement strand
TTGGGGAGCCAGTCTATACCTCCTAGCTTTCATCTCTACTCATTCATCTGCTTATAAAGTCCATTTCCTTGAAGCCATGGTCACACATGAACACCAATTTATCTGCTCCTTTGCCAAAAACAGAAAGAAAACTTCAGTTCTGAAATATTTATAAACTTACTTCCAATACTGGTAAGAACTTTTTAAATGTGTGTGGCAAATGCAGGAGCCAGTTGAACGTAATATCCCTCTTTGTGAGAACTCAGGGTGAATGTGTCCCATTTGTCCCACTTAGACCTGACTTTGAGATCCCTTCATTGGCAGTCATCTGTTGTCCTCAGCCTGACTTAATCATCCCTCTTTACAGTTAAGCCATTTTCCCAAT
>NW_011479569.1:18431-19233 GCF_000754665.1 Bison bison bison | reverse complement strand
AAAAATTTAAGAACACATTCCTGGAGATATGGTACTTATTGAGAAGAGTAACAATTACTTAGTCATGATTTAAAACTTAAGACACTGATGCTGCCCACATAAGGTGTGAGAAGAAGCCTGTGAAACAATGGAAGGAGGTAGCCATTGCTGCTTGCTATGGCGATCATTTATAGGAGCTGACAAAACTGCCCTGTTTCTATGCTTCTGTGTGTAGGTCATTTAACTATGATACTGTTCACTATTTGGAAGATCCTTTTGTTCTGGGTCTGAAATAGACCTGGTCCAGATGGAGAGGCATTATCAAGGATAACCATCACACCCTGCATGTGTATAGGTTTAGACAGCATTTATATATTATTTAAGAACACTCATATTCATTTACATCCCATTTAATCTTGATGTGTCTATAAGGAATTGGAAGATTAGGTATCTTCAGACTCATTCACAGAGAGGTTAAACGATCTGCCTGGTCACATCATTAGCTGGACTGAGAATAATAACTAGCACTCAAGTCACACAACTCTCTGTCCAGGACTCTGCCCCCATATGCTATGCCTTACGAATGGCCTGGAAAGATAAGATTGGTATATCCAGGCTATGTCCGCCAAGGAAACAGGGAGGTAGACAAAGCAGACACCAGGAGAGCCACGGCGGCAGCCATACCATAGTAGGGTAAGGCAGCCGTCCCCTGATTGTATTTTAATACAATGCAAAACTTCAGGCCGCAGCTGGAGGTGAAAGCTTGTTTTCCTCCCTCTTAGCCATCATGCATTATTCATGTGAAGTGACCTCACTGACATGT
>NW_011479569.1:14622-16948 GCF_000754665.1 Bison bison bison | reverse complement strand
ATCTGCCAGCTGCTCAGTGATGCCCTGGATGGAAGAAGAGGGAGAGAGGAAAACCATACAGAGTCCCTGCCTAGAAATAATTCTTAATTTTTAAATAAAAGGGGTTTGTAATATAGCTGATAGTGAATCTTTTTCAGTCTCAATACACCAAGGAATCTGACCATCCACATTAACTGCAATGTCGTACAAAACCACAGAGACAGGAAACAGCATGATACACTAAGGGAAACCTGGGTCCAGTCCTTGAGTTGGGAAGATCCCCTGGAGAAGGGAAAGGCTACTCACTCCAGTATTCTGACCTGGAGAATTCCACGGACGGTATAGTCCATGGTGTCGCAAAGAGTCAGACACAACTGAGTAACTTTCACTTTCACTAAGGGAAAGTCAAGAGCACAAAGTCTAACTTGCTCTTTAATATGGATATTGTACTGAGGGGATGTTGAATGTGAAATGCCCTGGGGTGAGAGTTCAGCAATAGAAAAAACAAGACTGAAAGGCTGGCTGAGGCCAGCTTTGTGAAGAGCCAAATAAGTCAACCAAACACATTTGGACTTGATCCTAGAGGCAATAGTGAACTGGCCACGGAGATGACAGAACAATGGCAGCGTTGACTTCAGAGTCATGGGAAGGATCTAGCAGCCACAGGTTAATCACTTGAACCAGAAAATAAACAATGTCCAGAGAGAAAAACTAAAGCTGAGCACTTCAAGGTACAAACTCCTATTTAGGATAACTTTTTCAGAACAAATATGTCTAAGGATTTAGACATGACATCTTTACTAACTGCACAGCAAATAAGAGCCTAACACAGTGCCTTTCATAGGATAGGCATTCAGTAAATGAACACTGAATCCAATAGAATGAGAGATGAGGCTTGGTAAGAAAGAAAATATATCAAACTGTCACACCAGGGTCAAGCTATGAAAGGGCCACTGAGGGACTTTATCACCCTTGTGCTTACCAGAAGTAAGATGAAATCTTATACTCAGGAATTTGAAAGAAAATGATGTTCAAAATCCTCTGCTTAAACTTTAAAGTGGTTCCCTGCCTGAATCAGGATTAAGCCCAACCCAACTATCTAGGGGTAAAAAGCTTTCCATGATTTGGTCCCCATCCTACTTTCCCTGCGTCTCTTCTAATATTCTCTAACACAAAGCCTCTACTATAGCTATATGGTCCCTCAAACACCCACTAAAGAAGTATTGATCCTTGGGACTTCCCTGGTGGTTCAGTGGTTAAGTCTCTGAACTCCCAGAGCAGGCAGCCCAGGTTTGATTCCTGGTCAGGGAACAAAACTACCACAGGACAGAACCAAGAGTTTACACGCCACCATAAAAGATCCTGCATGCCACAACTAAGGCCTGAGCAGCAAAATACAGAAATCAACAAGAACAAAAAAAAGTAAATCCTAGTTCAACTACAGACATGCAGTATAAGTTGGGTAGTCTTGATGTTTTTCCTCCCAGGAGTGTTGTGTGGTTTCCTATGAGAACTAAAGTGGTCTTTTAAAATGCAAACTGAGAATCACAGTGTCTAGTGTGGTAGCCTTCAGGACTAAGACAACACTTGGATCCATTCTTATATAAACAACTTGGCTTCTCCAGTCCTAATGAATGGTGAATGTTTCAGTGCCAGAGATGGAGCTTGCATTCCTCTTTAAATACCACAGGACAGAATTTAAAATGTGGGCTGCCCTTGGTACACCTGCTACAGCCTGCATACACAATGAAACTCAATTGTAATGATTATGTGCATGCTTGCTTATCCCTTGGAAGACAACCATGCAGAAGGATGCTGGGTTGGAAATAAGTTTGCAGTTATTTTAATGATTTGGAAGGTCTCCATTAATTTGAAATATTCCAAGTAATGGTTTGAGGTTATATTTATGGTCTTTCAACATACCCATGACAACAAGTCAACTATTCACTCTCTAAGTTAATTTTAAGATGGCTAATAACACTTTTTCAGTTGAGCACCTACTATGTGCCAAATGCTTTTATCTTACATAGGTCTTTTCCTGAGCATATAATGATCTGTTATGTGTTAGCAATTGAAATTTTAACTATCTGCTTATATTTGTTCAGTGAATCAATTTTTCCTTCCATTTAAACAGCAGTAACATTTTATCAAATCATAGAATTGAGCTGGAAGAACAATCACATCTATCTACTTCTATCTCTATTGCTATCACACTAGTAGTCCTATAACATTTCATGTAAAATATTGTAACAGTCTCCCTTGGGTTCTCTTCAGCTTCCACTCTTGCCCCCTCCAATCTATTGTATACCAAAGAGCAAGAGTCCTTGTCTTCAAATGTAACTTTATT
>NW_011479569.1:12455-14522 GCF_000754665.1 Bison bison bison | reverse complement strand
GACTCATTGGAAAAGACTCTGATGCTGGGAGAGATTGGGGGCAGGAGGAGAAGGGGACGACAGAGGATGAGATGGCTGGATGGCAATCACTGACTCGATGGACATAGAGTTTGAGTAAACTCCAGGATGGACAGGGAGGCCTGGTGTGCTGCTGTCCATGGCGTCAAAAAGAATCAGACACGACTGAGTGACCGAACTGAATGGTTGGTCAAGTCTTTCTCATGATGCCGTCTCTGATTCTGTCTCTCCTGTTTACCTCTCCCCCCATTTAATGACCCTTGTAAGTGCACTGAGTCCACTTAGCTATTCAAAATAATATCTTCAAGGTCATCTGATTATCAGCCTTAAGTCTACATGCAACCTTAATCCAGCCATTACCATATAACATAAAATACTTGAAGTCTTGAGAGATTACATCATGACAAAACTTAAGGATACTATTATTCTCCCCATCTATTTCAAAAACTTCACTTTGTAGATAACGCAAAAGAGACACAAATAAGCATAAAGAGGGATCCAGTTAATGGTATTAACGCCCTGAAAGTTATCCTTGTCTTCTTTTCAGCCTGAAATCTAAAATCCAGATTCTGTTAATCTGGTACCCATGAATCTAAACCAATGAACACTGTCCCCCACCTTAATTCAGAGCAACTTTGGCATTCTCACCCAACACCTCCACCAGCTATTCCACAGGCACCTGCAGATGTTCCAGTTAGGCTGCCATTTCCAGCCATCAATTAAAGGGAACTAGAATGTAATAGGTGATTTACAGCAAGCCACTCCAAAAGTTTCAGTGGGATTTAACGTAAATCCCATTTGCCCTCTGCCTAAAGATGCATGCTATGCTTTCTGAGAATATGGACTCTGGCAGAGGTTGTCAACATCCCACAGGAAGAAGTCCACTCTTACACCTGTATCTCAAACTTTCAGCATGAATACAAATTGGAACTCTAGAATTCACACAATTTCAACTTCGATATCATTAAAATTGTATCCATCTCCTTGATTTCTCGCTTCAGTTTTCTTAGTCATTCTTTTTAGCTTAGCCTTCCTTTGAGCTGCCATTTCTCGTGCAGGCCAGAATACTGCCTTGTCCAAATCAATGCTCACTGGACACTTGTTTAAGTGAAACAATGAATGGTCAAATGGGTGACTGGATGGGCTATTGAAATGGCCTTATATTCCATTCCTTTCAGCTCCAGTCTCCCTTGAAACACATCCTTCACACTTCTGCCAGAGCAATCCTCTTAAACCAAAGATCTAGGTGAGTCCTTTCCCAGCTTCCAGTTGTCTACAGAACAAAGTCCACATTTCTCAGCTTGGCATTCAAAGCCATCCAAAGAGAACCCCCTAACACACTCTCTAGCTTTGTCTGCTCCTGCACTAGCTCTCCTCAAATGCTCTCACCCCAAGATCTCCATTCCACAGCCACAGACAGCTCTTGTCCTCCAGTTCCTGATGGCAACCTGCTCCTCCTGTCTTGCTGCTTCATGCTCATATTTTGTACAACTTGGAACGCATATCTGTCCCTTCCACCCTCCATGACCTAGGCTTCAAACACTGGACCTATTTCCTCCATGATCTCCTCCCAGAGAACTCTGCCAAACTCTAGTCCATCCTGCAGGTCTTACTCATTTTGTATTCTCCAGAGGACACTGCACTCAAAATACAGACTAACAGAAATTCACTAAATGTTGAGTTTATAATATTTACAATGTTGATGGCTCCTGAATCCTAAAAAGGTTTTTTCTTTGCCTCACATTGCACTGAGAGAAAATAATATTTAGTATCTGTTAGAGAAAATTTTTCTCCCCCAAAGAAGAAACCTTTCCAGTCAACTATGAGTTAACCAGAAAAACCAATTAACCAGAAGATCCATTCCTTGCTCTCAATTATACACACCAATGGAGGGGAGCAGTGAGGCAGATGATCTAAAACAGTAGATAATCAAAAACTCTGCCCATTGGCTTGCAGGCTCTCCTCATACATCCTCCCCCTTTCTCTGTCCACTGCACTACACACCCTGGCCTCTGGCAGACTCATTATCCTGATCCTGCTTGGCTCAAG
>NW_011479569.1:11264-11968 GCF_000754665.1 Bison bison bison | reverse complement strand
CAGGGGTCAGACAGAGGAACCATTCTCTAATTGATCTGCATTCCTTCTAGGTAATCTTACCAATGGATTTAAATGTAACAAAGATACCTGACTACAGCATTGGCAAATGAGATAGGCTTCTCACTCTTAAAAAGTCAAAAAACAAACAAACAAACAAACAAACAAAACAGCAACAACAATCTCTTCCTTTCTCTCTCAATACTCTTCCACATTTCAGAAAGCAGTTTTACCAAATTTATACAATGGCCAATCCAAAATCTAGGGCTCATCCTTGATCCATTCTTTCCTTCATCACCTCCTAGCATCCAGCCCATGAACAAGTCCTGTTGATTTGACTTCTCTGACCTCATTCATATAACTCTACTATAGTTCAATCCATTCTGCCTCATTAAACACAACCCTCTTTCCATCTTCATAAACATCAACTTGTGATTGTCTTAGAACCTTTGCACCACTTGTTCTCTTTTTAAGGAATGTTCTTCCTTCTGATTTTCACATTCCTGTCTCTTTTGTATCATTCAGTTCTAAGCCTAAAAGTCAGCTCCTGAGAAAAATAAACACCAACCAATCAAAAATAGGCTTCCTCCACTCTCCCACTGCTGTTTTTATTTTGTTGCATATTATTTACTAGTATCTGATATTCTTTTATATATATATATAAAATACAAAAATAATTCACATATATATATATATGCACACACACT
>NW_011479569.1:9240-11164 GCF_000754665.1 Bison bison bison | reverse complement strand
AAGGAATCTTTATAGAAGCAAGGTTTGATGGAACAAAATAGGGAAGAATCAATTGAAAACACAGTGCAAAAGTTGGGACAAATAGAAGAAAGGGGCCTAAATCAACGCACCACCCCAACACAATGTTAGGAATTATAGAAAAGGACTGTAAGAACTTTCTTTAGAATGTCCACTCTGCATTTCTCCATGATTAAAAGCACAAGCTTTAAAGTGAAGTGGGTCTGTGGACTTGTCTTTGAGGTCAACAAGCATGGAAGTATGTGTGGGCAGAAAAGACTGTCTCATTTCCTAGCCAGTCTTTGAGAGACAGAAGACTCCCGAGAGATCACTGGTGGTGAGAGCTACCAAGAGGCAAAGAAAACAGATAATCTGCCTGTGTGCTGAGACATTCAAAAAAAAAAAGACAAAACCAGAAGGATTCAAAGGTCTCAAGATGTGAGCTGTGGCCTTGGGAGGAATTCTGACATGAAGCTAGAAGAATGGGACAGCTGGTTGAGGTAAACAGAAGGTCAGCAGGAGGAATATCCAGAAATAGGAAGCCACTGATTAGTCTGGCAGATAGACAGGACACAGCCCTAGCTATCCAGGAACTTCTTGTCTGGTAACAATTAGCAGAGAGGAAACCCAGTGGGCTCAAGCCTGGGGCAGAACTCCAATCTCAAGGAGGGCTAGAGAAAGAACAGGGCTGGACTCTAGGCCTGAAAGATTTAAGGCCAGGCGTCTACCATGGAAACCCAGTTTTAAAGGCTGAGGTCCAAGAACAGTTCTCTGTTACAAGAACAAAAGAGATCTAAATTGTTCAGCTGAGAGACAAGGTCAAATCCTGAGCAAATATATAGCGCCTTTGACAACAAGCTATTGCCCTAAGGCACCTCAAAATCCCACTAGCTCAGACAGGACTGGCCACTGAGTTGAGAGCTAGGCTGAATTTGCAGGTGATTAAAAATGCCCTCAGTTGTGAGGACCGAAGAGCTCTGGGGACTGAGCCCAGCAGGCCATTCCTGAATGTGATGCAAGACAACTCTGTGGCCAAGGCTTTCTTGGATGATTTAAACAGCCCAACAGGAATGTGAGTTTCATTAGTAGTGGAAGGCGCCTAATTATCTTGGTGAGAGGCCACCAGGAATCAGACCTTAATTACTCCCAACCACCTGCTCTCCCAGAAGCCCAGCCAAAACTGGAGCTTCTCCTTGGATTCTCTTGATTGCCCTGCTGCTTCTGGGAAGCCAAGAGCCAATAGCAGACATCAACAGAAGATGAACTGCCTCAGAGTAGGTAGGGCATACGTCTCTAAAGGTTTAGAGGTATGAACTCTGAAATGTTGCTTTCTTAGCCATGCTTCTAAGTAAGCATTTGTGATAATAAATGACAGGCTTTCTCCACACATTAACATTTGTGGGGTACGGAAACATGTGCAGCCAAGAAATAAGAATTTAACAGAGTTTTGTGTTCTTTCAGCTTGGAGGTGGCATGTAGAAGCTTGCTAAGCCAATTTCATTTCCCCTACCTTCTATCAGTAAGTGCATTCATTCTTAGACAAAGGAGGGAGCATGACTATTTAGCATTAGAGATGTTTGATAAAGGTAATGAAGTTTAGCCAAGCAATAGAAACCTTAGATGCTGAATACGTTGTAGTCAACCTGCCACTTTGCTTCATAAGTAGACATTGAAGGCTTCACATGACTATTATGTAAAGGTGGCCCCTAATTCAAAGGGCCTTGTTCTGCCAGGTTGCTCAGATTATGGAAATACAAAAATTCTTACTAGCTGCTCCATGCTTTCCTGCATTAAAGGTAATAAAAAGGCCTAAAGAAGTGTCTAAATACCTCCAAAGGGAAAACACATTCTGCCCATCAGGTTAGAGTTTGATATAAAGTTATCTACATTTGGATTGGTCAGAAATCTCACAAGTAGTTGGAATTCA
>NW_011479569.1:8468-9140 GCF_000754665.1 Bison bison bison | reverse complement strand
GGTAGCAGTGCCATTTTTAGACACTCAGTCATGTCTCTAACTCTTCACGACTCCATGTACTGTACCCCGCCAGGCTTCCCTCTCTGTGGAATTCTCCAAGCAAGGACACTGGAGTGGGTAGCCATTCCCTTCTCCAGGGGATCTTCCCACCCTAGGGATCAAACCCAGGTGCATCACAGGCAGATTTTTTACTGTTTACGCCACCCCAGAAGCCCCACAGTAAGGTAGTTGATCTGCAAAAGTCCCAGTAAGAGATCTTGGAAAGAGCTGTCACAAGCAAATGTCTGCATTGATCATTGCTAAAAGGATGTATGATCTCTAGAGACGCAGGACTCAATGAAAAATATTTGAAATACAAGATCATCTTGTATTTGGGATTTTCAGACATACTCCATATAGTTAAATGCCTCTACTTGCGCACGGGATCCCATTTTTACCTATTCAAGAATTTACCCTCTTTTTCAACTTCAGTTTCTCCTCATTGGATTATCTTTATCTGCATATAAACATGACCTGATATTTCCCACTTAAATTCTTTAAGCTTTCACCCTCTTATACATGTGCTCACTTGCCCTGATCTCTTTCTCAACAGCATTTCTTCAAAGAGTTGTATATCTTTCTGTCTCAGCTCCTTCACTTCCCATTCTCTCAACCCACTCCATTCAGGCTTCT
>NW_011479569.1:5457-6872 GCF_000754665.1 Bison bison bison | reverse complement strand
GGTGCTCAGGCAAGAACTAAATCTGAACATTTGCCTGTGGGGCCCTCCCAGTTACAAATCCTTTCCTCTGCCCTGCTTTCTGCTTGTAGGAAGTAGGATTCATTCAGAATCAGAGTCCTTTCCTGAGTTCCTAAGAGCAGATTCAAACAGTTGCTCATCAGGGAAGGGAGGAACGCAAAAACAAAAGATGAGTAGTCAGGAAACAATAGTGCACCAGAGGGCAAGGTCCTGGTTTCTCAAGGGCCACTGATGTATGTTCAAGGCCATGTGTAAAACAGATAACTAGTGGAGACCTACTGTAAAACAGAGACAGCTCAACTCCAAGCAGAGAAGGGATGGTCCAAGAGAGAGGGGATACATGTATACATAAAGCTGATTCACTACATTCCACAGCAGGAACTAACACAACATTGTAAAGCAAATGCACCCCAATTTTTAAATATATATATATCTTTAGGTTCTTCTACAGGAAGTAAGGATCCCAACCAGGTTGAAAATGGTAACTTCAGCCTGCTGCTGCTGCTAAGTCACTTCATTCGTGTCCAACTCTGTGCGTCCCCATAGACGGCAGCCCACCAGGCTCCCCCGTCCCTGGGATTCTCCAGGCAAGAACACTGGAGTGGGTTGCCATTTCCTTCTCCAATGCATGAAAGTGAAAAGTGAAAGTGAAGTCGCTCAGTCGTGTCCGACTCTTAGCGACCCCATGGACTGGAGCCTACCAGGCTCCCCCGTCCACGGGATTTTCCAGGCAAGAATACTGGAGTGGGGTGCCATTGCCTTCTCCAACTTCAGGCTAATCACAAGATTTCTGGGACACTGCTGTGTTACCCCATTAGAAGAAAGCCATCCACCCTACAGTCCTCACCCCAAATTTTGCCTATAAAAAACTCCTCCCAGAAAACCATCAGAGAGTCTGGGTTTCCTTGAACACAGTCCACTCTATCACCTTCCTTGGCCCTGCAATAAACCTTTTCAGCACCAGGGATTCCCAGTATTGTGTTTGTTTGGCTTCAATGTGCCTTGGGTACATGCACTTGTATTTGGTAACAGAACCAAGGAGGGTAGAGGAACATGTATTTCTCCTCTTATGCTATTCAGATATGACAAATGCTATAGAACTTGTACATTATATTCTGTAAAAGAACTTCACTATTCCTGGTGCCACAATTCTGTGAACATGTCAGAAAGTAACACCAGAATAGTCAATAGCTCTGTTTCAGTTATCAAAGGGCTCAAACAAACCCAATAGAAAAATCTGAAAAACCCCTCTTTATCTTGATGAGTATGTAAATATTCATGATAACCTTTGATGATGGAACTATATTTGAATAAAAAAAAAAAAAACACTACATATTTTAATCAAGTCAGCCATCCCTTGCAACAGCAGTAATCTTCCCTTTCAGAGGTTCCTGAGT
>NW_011479569.1:4020-5357 GCF_000754665.1 Bison bison bison | reverse complement strand
CCTGATTATGCCTTATATCATATGCTACCTTCAAACGTCAACTCAAGCCTGACTTTCTCTGGGAAGCCTTCCCTGATCACATCTAGGTAGATTGAGGCCAGCCTTCCTGAACTGTAATGGCACACCATGCTCAATAAGAGCAATTATCACCCACAAATGGATTCCTTTGCTAATCTCTATGTTATCTAACTAGATCCTGAGCTGTTTAAGGGCAAGGGGCCATTTTTACTCATCTATGAATCACCAGAATCTATCATGGTATGTGGCACATAGAGGTGACCCATAAATGTTACTTGAATGCTGAATGAAATGTTACAGAACCACAAGTTTAACCTAATTTGTTTGGCTCAAACATCTCCCAGCCATTCATCTTTTCACATATGGCATTGAAGTGGTGCTGCTCTAAATTAATAAAGTTCTTTATTGATCTCCTGTTCTGTGCCTCATAGTGTAGTGGAGCATAAAAGACATGGAATCAGTCATCCAAAGATTAACAGTCCTACTGGGGAGAGAATAGGGGCAATTCTGAAACAGCCTGTTGGCATTTGTTCTTAAATTGGGTTCAAAGATGGATGACAGGATAGAGGTTCAAGTAGCGATGAGGAGGGAGGATTGGAGTACAGACTTGAAAAAGTATTTTGGCAACAATAAACAATGGATAACAGGCTGAAGGCAAAGTACAAGCCAAGGAAGGCCAAAAAATGGGAACTGATGTAGCATGTGGTGTTAGCCAATGGGGATATGATGTTGACAGGGTGTAGAAGGGCAGTGAAAGTTTCAGAGTAATGCAGGGAAATGGATAAAGGACACGGAAAGATGATGACACAGAGGAAATCAAAAAACAGCATGGTTGCCAGAGGAAAAACTGAGGGTGGTGGTCCAAGAGGGATATATTCTGTATGTCCACAAACTCTGATAGATTCTACAAAAGAATGACTTTTCTTTCCTTTTGCAGGGCTCTGCATGAGAAGTATTCACCAATGCCCTTTCATCAGTTAGGCTTCTTTTGCAAGGCATAACAGTAAAGTCAGGCCTAAGGTACAGAGGGATTGAAATGTTTCAGTGCTCTCGCTGAGAAAGAGGAGGAAGTCACTATCACTAGCTCTCAAAAAACTCCCTGTGCCAAGATCAGAACACTTGAAATCACAGGATACCAGGGACACTTATCTAGTTTACCATTCTATCACCAGAATATAGTCAGTGACAAACACAAACTAATCAGTCCATGAGGTCACTGACTGAAAGAAACAGTATCATAAAATTTGGCATGGTCGATTGTGCCAAATAAATCTTAGCCATACTTATGTATTAAAATATCCAGTGTACTGATTTATTAT
>NW_011479569.1:0-742 GCF_000754665.1 Bison bison bison | reverse complement strand
GGACAGAGAAGCCTGGTGCAAGCTATAGTCCATGGGGTCGCAAAGAGTCGGACACAACTGAGCGACTTCACTTTCACTTTCATTAGACAAGAGCCCATGCTTAGGCCCTGGAATGGGTATTCCTTCCTGCAACAAAAGTTGAAGTATTAGTGCTTGAGAAGATTAGCTTCAAAGGATAGTGTTCCTATAGACATAAGGGATATGACAGCAACTAGTAAGGCTATCTAAAAAGCAGCAAGTGGACAAAGGATTTGTCTGAAAAAAGGGCAACAAAGATTCTATCTAGAAGTGAGAAGTAATAGGGCCCTGAAGGCAACATCTCTGGAGCGTTGTTTTTAATCATGCCAGTAATTAGCCAAGGACAAAGAGTTGAAAGATAACAGTCTGATGATGGAACAATTAATTACATTAAGCAATCATACCACAGAGCTGGATATAATGTAAAGAAGTTAAACATTACTATTCTGAACCATTTTCCTTTTAATGAGAACTTTTGAAAAAGACACCCTCAGAGAGCACAGCATAGTATTAGGCAGGGAGTCGGCCCCCCAGACCGGAAAATCCCATGGACAGAGGAGCCTGAGGGCTGCAGTCCATGGGGTCACTGAGGGTCGGACACGACTGAGCGACTTCACTTTCACTTTTCACTTTCATACATTTTAGAAGGAAATGGCAACCCACTCCAGTGTTCTTGCCTGGAGAATCCCAGGGATGGAGGAGCCTGGTGGGCTGCCATCTATGG
>NW_011479568.1:14737-15613 GCF_000754665.1 Bison bison bison | reverse complement strand
GCCTTCTTCACAGTCCAACTCTCACATCCATACATGACCACTGGAAAAACCATAGCCTTGACTAGATGGACCTTTGTTGGCAAAGTAATGTCTCTCCTTTTGAATATGCTGTCTAGGTTGGTCATAACTTCTCCTTATACTTAGTCTGTGTAAATATCCTATTCCTCATTGTCTTAGTTCACTCAAGATGCTATAAAAAATTACCAGAGACTGGGTGACTAATAGACAAGAGACCTTTATTTCTCACAGTTCTGGAGACTGGGAAGTCCAAGATCAAGGCACCAGAAGATCTGGTGTCTGGTGATGGCCCACCTCCAGGTTCATAGACAGCTGTATTCTTGCCGTGTCCTCACAAGGCAGAAGGAATTAGGGAGCTCTCTGGGGCCTCTTAAAAGGGCACTAAACCAATTCATTAGGAATCCATCCTCCTGACCCAATCACCTCCCAAAGCCTCACCTCCTAGTACTATCACATTGTAGACTAGGCTTCAACATATGAATTAGAGACACAAACATTCAGTGTATAGCACTCCTTAAACCTTCAATCAATAGTTTTAGCAGTCATTGCTAATTTTTGCCTAATGTTTGCCAAATGCCAGTTTTCTATTTCCATCATTTGTCCTTCACTTATTAGTAAGTTTTCTACAGAAAGGAAGAGCTTTCCCTTCTCCCATATTCATTCATTCATTCATTCATTTTTATCAGTATGAACTCATGGATTCTTACTTTATTGAGTGGTTTACAATCTGTTATTATTTTGATGTTCACATAGTCCTAAATGGAACAAATTGCCAGTAGGAACTCTTTCAAGCTGGGCTCTGTGTCCTTTTGACACATCCCTGTGATTCTTTTTTTTGATATTTATTTATTTGGCTAT
>NW_011479568.1:8840-12172 GCF_000754665.1 Bison bison bison | reverse complement strand
TGTGATTTCCCAGGCAAGACTACTAGAATGGGTTGCCATGCCCTCCTCCAGGGGATCTTCCCAACCCAGGGATCGAACCCTTGTCTCTTACATCTCCTGCATTGGCAGGTGGGTTCTTTACTACTCGTGCCACCTGGAAAGCCCTATCTGACACTGGTGTTCTGTAAAATTATGTCTCACAGGAGAAGACCATGGTCTAGCTGTGAGTACCAGTCCAACCTATACCAACACCGAGGCTCAGATGTGAGCATCAGACAATTTCCTGGTTGTCAGGGACTGCTTCTTTTCTTTCTCCTTTGGCCCAAGGCAGGTGAAGTCAGGCTGCTGGTCATTACTCTTGGGTAGCCAGATTTCCCCGCTACAGATTGGGAAGTTGTTTTGAAATCACAGTCTGTACTGGGACTGGGATTTTTCTCTCCTGCTTTCTGCAGAGTGAGTTGCTGCATGCTCTGATATGAAAATGACTGCACAATAAGAAGTCAATATAAAAGGACTTTGGGTATTTTGCATCAGCCAACTGTAACACAAGCAATCATCAGAATCAATGACCAGTAATAGGTCTTGAAGTCAGAAGTCTAGAATATAAAACCCAGATAATGAAAACATGTTTCAGAATTCAGTCAGGTTTGTTTTAGATAAGCAGGTGGCTTTTTCTTTTAGCCTAGTCACAAACTCTTCTGCTTGCCCTGTAGTGCTTACATAAGTATAACAAGTAACATTGCTCTAGCACAAACTTCCCCTTGGCTGGCTAAGAGGAAATCAAGGGCAATGTGATTGCCCAGGACAACTCTGGCTAATAAGTTTAGATGAGTTTGTTGAGCCTCCAGAGCAGAAGCATACCTTTTACAACTTCCATTAGTGGCAGAGACAAATTTCAGACTCCTATTCTAGTTGAATTATCCTCATTATGGGAATTTCAGCTCATAGTGCAGATGTAGAAAGGAAATCAATTCTCCTTCTTGGAAGTGCTCCTGAATGACTTGCGTTTGCCTCACTTTCGAGGCTTCTGGGCATCCTTCTCAAGGTAGAAGGCTGACGTCCACATAAGAAGTGGTACCCTAGTGGAGCACAGATTATATTATGCAATGTTAGGACTGCAACTATCACTTACTACAATAGAAGTGAGCCAATTTGTGTCTCTCAAGGTGGACATATCTCTTTAGTGGAGTTAAATATTTCCCACAAAGCAGGTTGAAGAGAACAAACAGGCCACTGCAATCAAAATATGCTCAATATTAGCATCTACTCCTGATTGACCAGGCCTTGCTGATAGGATTATAACAACTTCAGCAGAAACATTTTGTTGATGTGAGATCAAGGTCCAATTTTCATAAGACTAAAGGTTGAGGTTAATGCTGTGAGGAAAACAGGTACCAGAAGGGACTTGTAAAAGGGAATCTACCTCCTGAAGTGTTTCAAGGAATAGCTATTAAATTGTTGCCAGCAGAGTTAGGTAGGGGGTAACAGAGTCCGCAGTCAGTTAAATTCAGAGCACTGGTTACAGGGAAAACACATAAGAAAGTCTTGCTTTTTCTTAAGTGATAGAAGGAGACATAGGGTGACAAAAATCATGGGATGGAGATAAGGGATGTCCCATTAGTGTTCTAAAAGGCATCAAGTAGAATAATAGGGAGGTTTAGTGAAAGAGGAAAGGAATAGAAAAGAAGGTAGAAGAATCAGAAAATTCATCTTGTTCTGTCATCTGGGGCAAATGCTGTTCACCTTAGAGGTCAGAAACTTGTCCTGTCATCTTGGATAGAAGCTGTCTACCTCTGAAGTCAACAGACTTTGGAGGATTCCTAAGAATCCAAAGTTTCAGGTCTCCAAGTAGAGTGGATGTCTTGTAATCAGGATGAACTCACATGTATCTTTTGAGTTGAGAACCATGAACCCAAGGATCAATATATTGGAGCCATACAGCTGTGACATGTGTTAACAGTACCTGATAAGGTCTTCTCTTTTGAGGCTCAAGAGCAGTTTTTCTCCACTATCTTTTCCAGAAGATGAATCTCCTGGTTGCCAGAGCACGTCAAGGCTGTTCAGGTTAGATATTTTGGCAATGTGACTGTACACATAGGTGATAAAGCCAGAGGTATTGTCTGAATCCCTTGCATTAACAGAGTAGAATTGAAGGCTGAGGGTGAGATTCCCAAACACGTAGAGCTTATTATTTCATTAACCTTCAGTAATTCATAAGCTAGTTTGTAGGTCCCAGAGGCAATTGACCTTACAGACATTAAAGTTAATGGCACTACTTTAGGTCATACAAGATTTAGGGTTTCTGACAGCATTACTAGTTTATACTAATTAGTTCTCTCTATTTTTTATGAGGATGCTGGTTGATAAGGACAATGGAAGTTTCTGGGTAAAAGAGGAAAAGTTTACTGAGCTTCTTAATAATGGCGTTGGTAAAATGTGTTTCACTATGACTTACAGGCATAAGTTAGAATGCCTCACAATGGAAAAAAATGAGATTAAGATTTTATTTTTCCCAGTTAGAACCTACTGCATGTTTAATTGTGTGCCACCCAAATTCATATGTTGAAGTCCTAACCCTCAGAACTTCAGAAAGTGATTTTTTGGAAGTAGAATCTTTGCAGATGTAGTTAGTTAAGTTGAAAGGTCATCAGTGTTAGCCCTAGTCCGGTATGACTAGCATTCTTATAAAAAGAGAAATTTGGACACAGAAACAGGCACATAAACAGGGAAATTGATAGCCATCCACGAGCCAAGGAGAAAGGCCTCACAGTCCCAGAAGAAGCCAACCCTGCCCACACCTTGATCTTGGACTTCTAGCCTCCAGAACTGTGAGACCGTCAATTCCTGTTGTTGGCGCCACCTAGTCTGTGGTGCTTTATTATGACAGCCCAAGCAAACTAATCCAGGGCTGTAACCCTCTGCCAGAAAACGTTTTAACCACCCTGCAAATAAACAACAACCAGATACTCACAGCCTTGTTACCGTTGTTTAGTCACTCAGTTGTGTCAAACTCTTTTGTGACCCCATGGACTATAGCCCCACCGGGCTCCTCTGTCCATGTGATTTCCCAGGCAAGACTACTAGAATGGGTTGCCATTTCCTCCTCCAGGGGATCTTCCCAACCCAGGGATCGAACCTGTGTCTCCCGTGTCTTCCGCATTGCAGGCAGATTTTTTACCAATGAGCCACCTGGGAAGCCTACTTATAGCCTCGTGAGGAGATATTTGTAGAAATTAACTTGGAGGTATTCAAATGGCCCTTCAAGCTTCTATTCCTGTCCACAACCCAACTTTACAGTTTAACCAGGTTTATGTTGTTAGAAGGTAGAGCATGTTTTGGGAACATGCCTCTAA
>NW_011479568.1:4419-5489 GCF_000754665.1 Bison bison bison | reverse complement strand
CCTTCTGCTGACACGTGAACAGTGATGTCAGGGATGACTAATACAACCCTCCATCTTCACACAATGCTCCCTTCCCCTGGGGTAGGGAGCACTGTGTGAAGATGGAAGTGTTATGGGGGAGTACTAACTTCTAGGTACAGCTAGTTTCTGTGGTATGGGCACCGAGGTGGGAAGCAAGAACACTGATTTCTAATATGAACACGTGATTAAGTAGGAGATAGGCATTGGCCAGCTTCCACTAATGGGAGATTTTGGTTTGTGAGACAATTAAAGCCTCACAATGGGAGCATCATGGCTCCTCTGTCCTCCTCCTCCCTCCCTCTCTGTGGGTTCCTTAGCCAATCAGAGGGCACCTTGTGCTGACATATGAATAGTGATGTCAAGGATGGCTTCTGCTACCCTGTCAAGTCCTTTTCCTAGGGTTAGGTCTGGAGAATGAAAGTGGGTGTCCAGGTGGACTACTACTTTCCAAGGCCAACTCTATTTCTACTAATAGCCTGTCACATGGGGTGCTGCCATCAAATCGAGCAGCTTGGCTGTTGATACAGAGTTTGCTATTAAGTAAGAGTCATCCATTGGTCAGCTTCCACCATTGACAGACCTTAGTTTGAGAGGCCATCAATGCCTCACAATGGAGGTGTCAAGGCTCCTCCCCACACCCCTTGAGTCCCTCAGCCAATCAGAGAGCACCTTGTGTTCACATGTGAATAATGATATCAGGAATATTTTCTGCTACCCTTTCACGTTCTTTTCCTAGCACTAGGTCTGGAGAATGAAAGTGGGTGTGTCTTGGGGGACAACCATCTTCCAAGGCCAATCTTCCAAGACCTCTCAAACTAAGGTCTCCTATTGGTGGAAGCTTGCCCAATGGCTACCCTCCTTGTCTTCACAGTCTTTTTATCAGCAGCCATGTGCTGGCATCTTACTAGAATTTCAGATCATAGTTTCTGATCTTTGAGAAGAACTAGGGTTGGCCTTAGAAGATAGTGCTACCTTCATGACATCTCCACTTCCATACTCTGCACCCTGCCCTATGGGAAGGAGTTGAGAGGTAGGAGAAATTATCCCCA
>NW_011479568.1:0-361 GCF_000754665.1 Bison bison bison | reverse complement strand
AGCACACCAGGCCTCCCTGTCCATCACCAACTCCTGGAGTTCAACCAAACTCATGTCCATCGAGTCGGTGATGCCATCCAGCCATCTCATCCTCTGTCGTCCCCTTCTCCTCCTGCCCCCACCTTCTCCTCCTGCCCCGAATCCCTCCCAGCATCAGGGTCTTTTCCAATGAGTCAACTCCTCGCACGAGGTGGCCAAAGTACTGGAGTTTCAGCTTTAGCATCATTCCAGGACACCCAGGACCGATCTCCTTTAGAATGGACTGGTTGGATCTCCTTGCAGTCCAAGGGACTCTCAAGAGTCTTCTCCAACACCACAGTTCAAAAGCATCAATTCTTCAGCACTCAGCTTTCTTAACAGT
>NW_011479567.1:4872-5272 GCF_000754665.1 Bison bison bison | reverse complement strand
AACAATATTTAGGGGTTAGGTATTATTTCTTTTGAAATGAAAAGAAACAGTTTTTAGGAAGTAAACAGGCAACACAACCTATCTGTATTAATGTGCCTAAGTTATAGCTTTAATATTCTGCCATGTATCTAGGATCAGTTGTACAACAACAACCAGGAAGGTGATTTATTTTTCATTTATTTGTTTCAGTCAAGCTGAAAGCTGCAATGATCTTGGAAACTGGAGCAGCCTCTGGATCGAATATGATCAGTTTAAAGGGACTCAGTATAAATACTACCCATAACTCTTACATCCTAGTTAATAATAAGCTCTGAGATAGTTTAGCTTAAGTCTAGGGCTTCCCTGGTGGCTCAGATGGTAAAGAATCTGCCTGTAATGCAGGAGACCAGGTTCAATCCCT
>NW_011479567.1:0-611 GCF_000754665.1 Bison bison bison | reverse complement strand
AAAATAAGTGATTCTCAGTACTTCAAGATATAAAACCTATACTTCTAAACTAAATTTCAGTGTTGTTCAGAAAGGTAATGACTGTTCATTCTAGCTCTGGGCTTTTAGTCAGTCCTACCATTTTTCTAGCAAGTAGTATTTTAAATATTTACCCCAGAGTTCTCTCCCACCTTCTTACTTATTCCTAACCTACCTGTTTCCTAATTCTATTTCCACTGGGCTTTGAACTTTAAGCTTTTTGATCCTGAAGTAAATCTCCATCTCTGGATCCTGTGTATTTAGTTTTTCCTCAAGTATTTGAACAACCTTCAGTTAGTAGAAGAGTTGTGCCTTAGGTAGGCCTATCCCCTTTAAAACAAATCACCATCCCTAATAATTAGTCAAGTGATTCCATGGGAGGTGGGGTGCAGGCTGGTGTGGGAGCCACAGTGGTGACCAGGACAACCGTGGTGTCTGCCCTCACTAGAGCTTAAAATTTAGTGAAGACATATAACATTTAAATATAATTGAAGAAAGTAATCACAATCCTAAGCCATCACTTTTCTTCCCATTTCTTAATCACTGAAAACAGATACCTATAAAGGAAGTGAATGAGTAGGTCACAATGCATG
>NW_011479566.1:13816-15004 GCF_000754665.1 Bison bison bison | reverse complement strand
ACTTGAAACTAACATAGCATTGTTATGTATTTCAATAAAAGTTGATTACTGACTATAATGATGCTCTAGTGCATCTCTTTAATATGGTTTCAATCATAGCAGTTAATTGCTCATATTAGTTAGTAGGTTTTATCCAGAAAATAACTCCTTCCTAGAGTCTCCTCTGGGATGCTACTGTAATAATTACTATCACCTTTCCTAGAGGGTGGTAGGAAAAGAAAAAGAGTTAGCTTTAGTCATTTCTCCTGTTTGTTACAAGTGCTGTTTGGTGAGAGAAAACTGAAACTAATGAGTACACTGAAGTTTGGAGACTATTTGTAGGTCTTTCATTAAAACTTCTTTCCCCTCTCTCCTATCACTATTAATATTGCTAACTGAAGGCTGTATTTGTCCTTCTGTGAAACAAATCCTGTACTAGAAATTCTCCATATAAAACAGATAAGGAATAGATTAATGTCCAGTTGTCATTTAGAACTATAATTTCCATTACCTGGGTAAGTTTCCATACCTGTGGTGGAAGTAACGGCAATCTGATGTAAGAAAGCAGCATTGCTAGGTCTTGTTGCCTAGCCTGCACATCATGCCCCACCCACAGCATTAGAGCATGGAAAATGGTTTCTTCATCAGGCACATTAATGTCATCACTGCACAAAAGTTTTGAAATCTCATTAGCTGGAAGGAGGAGGAATTCTTGGTTCTGTATTACCTCGATGAAGTGTTCCTAGAAAAGAGAGATCTACTGAAATTTTGTACTTTAACTTCTTAACAAAATAAGCTTATCAAAGCATTTTACTTTGTTAAACTTCAGAAAAATCAGAGAGACAGATATACGCATTTATAAAAAAATAGATGCTATTGCCGGCCATGAGAGGGGGGTCGGATGTGCCTTCTGAAGCTGAAGAACCAAAGAAGGCCTGGGGGAGGCTGTGCATTTGATGGGGCAACATACTGAATTATTTCATGATGAGAAAAAGAGGTCAATTAAAAACTCCTTCCTCTTGTGAAAAAAACACGATTAACCAAGGAAAAGGTATATTTTACAATGAATAAAGATCTACAAGTTAAGGTTTATCTGAAAGTGACTCTTATGAAGTTGTTTGTTGAGGGATAGTGGGGCTATCTTTCAATTTTTATATATTTTACCTTAATTCTCTCTTCTGTCATTTGTGCTGTATTTTTGTCAAGTAT
>NW_011479566.1:8906-10812 GCF_000754665.1 Bison bison bison | reverse complement strand
ATACTTGTCCAGTTTAATTATTGCTAATATTTTCACTTCTCAAAGTTCTGAGGTTTAATTAAATCTTTTTAGCTTAAAAAATGTGAAATTTGTTTGTATACAGATCAACCAGACTGATATTTTTACCTAATATTTATTATATGCAAGTAATTTGAAAATTATATAAATCTATATTGCTTTTTAATGTTATCCCAACCTTATAATCTTTACCTTGGAATGGTTCTAAACATACATATCAGTAAACATTTCATTAGGTTAGATATTGTGTTAATATATTATAAATACAACATGAATCAATTGATGTTACCATTGTGTATCTATATGCCACATTTAGGAGCTTTGTACAGCCTTGGGCATCTCCAAATGATAGAATCCCTAAGCAGTTTGAAGGGTGGAGCTGCTTTATAAGAAAATTGGAGCAGACTTCAATGACTTGAGTCAGCTGCAGGAGACAAGCTGCAGCCAGCAAACTTTCAATAGTATCTTCTTTCAATTGCAGGATAC
Organism: Bison bison bison; assembly: GCF_000754665.1. Lineage (NCBI taxonomy): Eukaryota > Metazoa > Chordata > Mammalia > Artiodactyla > Bovidae > Bison > Bison bison. Next base: position 10,308 of record NW_011479566.1, on the reverse strand, counting down.
CTAGATTGTTTGAAAAGTTAAAGAATGATTATATATTCCATAAAGAAAGACACAAATATGCTAGAGAGCTAAAAATTTCAATTTATCTCATTAATAGGGTTATTTTTTTTCTAGCGTACAGTGACTATTTAGGGAATGCCTTTTGAGGTGAATATATGCAAGTGAGTCTGTACAAACACTAACAAGATGGCTGAAAGGAGCAAGATTATAAAAAACAACAGGAGCAAATGAACTGTGAGTATCATCATTGCAAAGAACAGCAATTTCTGGTTTATATACCATCTTAGACCTGTATATAAATCTAATATCAAATATTGTCTACACTAGGACTCAAGAAACTTTATGATACATTAAATAAGGATCATGGGGCTTCCCTGGTGCTCAGACAGTAAAGCATCTGCCTGCAATGTGGGAGACCTGGGTTCAATCTCTGGGTCGGGAAGATACCCTGGAGAAGGACATGGCAACCCACTCCAGTACACTTGCCTGGAGAATCCCATGGATGGAGGAGCCTGGTGGACTACAGTCCATGGTGTGGCAAAGAGTTGGACACGACTGAGATACTAAAATTTCACTTTCACATAAGGATCATATGATGGACTATACAGGTATCTGTCATTTGTGTGGGAAAATGTCTTGGTATATAAGAACATTAAGCTTATATGTCAATTTTTTTGCATCTGCATTTATTAGCCTATTAGGGTGACTTTGCTCAAATATTATGCCTGGAATTAATCACTAGCACTTCTATAAAAGAAAGAAAATGCTGCCAAGTGTCCTCAGATAAAGAACTGCTTATATGATTATTTTCTTAGGTACAAAAACAGATTCTGCTAAAATACCCATAAAGATTTTTAAAAATCTAGATCAGAGCAATTTAAGCTGTTTAATTTTTATTGATGTATCATTATTTTTAAGCAAGAATTACTGATGAATCATTGTAAATGTTATACTATTTTGATAGGTTATATTTCTATATTTTTGTTTTAGCCATGCTTAGAGAAGTTGTAAATAATATTTCATATGAGTTATATAAACTATGAATTATTATTTTATAATTTTGCTTTATAAAATACCATAATATGGATGCTATCTATTTGCATAACTATAAAATATAATATTACAGTATTTGGTTCAGCCTTTAAAATATGTTGTAAAAGGATCCAGTCCATTAGCAGACTTTCTTGTATTGTTTCCTATCTGGATTTTGAAAGGAGAGCCCTGCCTCTATCTCATGAAACTCAGAAGTACAAACTATTCTCTGAATCAGATATAAAGTTTCACCTGTCATAGACATTGAAACTTGGCCTGGTTATGAAGAATGATATTCATTTCTCAATGAGTGAAACCATAAAACCCATAGAAGAAAACAGCATAAAAGCTCCTTGGTCTTGACTATAAT
>NW_011479566.1:4141-6036 GCF_000754665.1 Bison bison bison | reverse complement strand
AGGAAAGTTATGACCAACATAGACAGCATATTAAAAAGCAGAGACATTACATTGTCAACAAAGGTCTGTCTAAAAAGGCTATGGTTTTTCCAGTGCTCATGTATGGATGTGAGAGTTCGACTGTAAAGAAAGCTTAGTGCTGAAGAATTGATGCTTTTGTACTGTGGTGTTGGAGAAGATGCTTGAGAGTCCCTTGGACTGCAAGGAGATCCAACCAGGAGATCAGTCCTGGATGTTCACTGGAAGGACTGATGTTGAAACTGAAACTCCAATATTTTGGCCACCAGATCTGACTCATTTGAAAAGACCCTTATGCTGGGAAATATTGAGGGCAGGAGGAGAAGGGAATCACAGAGGATGAGATGGTTGGATGGGATCACCAACTCAATGGACCTGGGTTTGTGTGGACACCGGGGGTTGGTGATGGACAGGGACGCCTGGTGTGCTGCACTTCATGGGGTCACAGAGTCGGACACAACTGAGTGACTGAACTGAACTGAACTGAATTGATGTATATGTGTGTGCATGTATTTGTTGCTCTGTCATATTCGACTCTGAAACCCCATGGACTATAGCATGCCAGGCTCCTCTGTCTATGGGATTCTCCAGAAAAGAATACTGGAGTGGGTAGCCATTCCCTTCTCCAGGGATCTTCCTAACCCAGGGATTGAACCTGGGATTCCCACTTTGCAGGTGGATTCTTTTCTGTCTGAGCCACCAGGGAAGCCCTATGTATATATAATCATCAAGTTGTATACTTTAAATATATATGATTATATTTGTCAATCATTCCTCAATAAATTTGGAATGAATGAATGAATAAATGTTTCTTGGCCCCCAAACTGTTCCTGTTACCTTTGTTTTATGGTTTGAGTAAATATGACATTATTATTTCAAGAAATGAAACTAAATCTATAGAGGTAGAATATTCCATTTCCACTCTTAGTTTTACAAATGAGAATGTATCCACAACATGAGACACAGAGAGAGACAGACAGACATGCTCTTTGTGTTAATATAGCTATATTTTCTCATGGCCCCAAATTTTATAGCATATTATTTACCTCTTCCTCTTTTATACTATTGAATTTAAATGCTGACTCTGTCACTTACTATCTTAGGAAATTTATTTAACTGGTCTATCCTTCAGTTTTATCACTAACTAATAATAGACTCACAGGCTAATAATAATGTGAGTTATAAGATATAGAGATATTGTGAGGATTGAATGAGTTAATACATACCAAGCACTTACCTGTGTAAGCATACTGCACCAAGGAATTAAGTGCATTAGGATCAATTCCTTCCATCTTGACCTCTTTTTGTTTGGCTTCAAGCACATCATTAGTAAACATCGCAGCAAAATAATCAGACACTGCACTAAGAACCAACCTAGAAATAGGAATGTTTCATAGGAACTTAAAACAGTCCATAATCTCACTGAAAAGCATGAAATACAGTCAGTAAATGTGTAATACTGATAAGAATGCTTTCTGTGTATATATTTCATATTTCAGCAAATTATAGTGAAATTAGAAAAGTAAATTAAGTTTATTTTCTGTAGATAATTTGTGCTGCTTTTCTTCATTAATTTCTCTATGTTTAGCTCTTCTAAATATCACAGGGTGACATGGATCATATGGGCTAGTGCATTTTTAATATAATGACATAAAAATCTATTTTCCTCAAAGCTCCAATTTGTAATCAATGGACTGATACTTTCTCATTCATACTTGCTATACTCAGTATACTTACCGATGGGCTGGAATCCGGAGATGTCCAGCAATGAGTAACACATCACACAGTTGTTTCTCTTTCAAGTAGTTCTCCATTTTTTGAAGAGTTTGTTGTGCATGGTTTACAGCATGGAACTGCTCCTCAAATCTGCTAACACT
>NW_011479566.1:0-592 GCF_000754665.1 Bison bison bison | reverse complement strand
AGGGTCTTTTCCAATGAGTCAGTTCTTCGCATTAGGTAGCCAAAAGTATTGGAGCTGCAGCTTCAGCATCAGTCCTTCCAATGAATGTTCAGGATTGATTTCCTTCAGGATTGTCTGGTTTGATCCCTTGAAGTCCAAGGGATTCTCAAGAGTCTTCTCCAACACCACAGTTCAAAAGCCTCAGTTCTTTGGTGCTCAGCTTTCATTATGGTCCAACTCTCACATCCATACATGACTACTGCAAAAACCATAACTTTGACTAGAAGGATCTTTGTCAGCAAAGTAATGTTTCTACCTTTTAATATGCTGTCTAGGTTGGTCATAGCTTTTCTTCCAAGGAAAAGTGTCTTAATTTTATGGCTGCAGTCACCATCTGTAGTGATTTTGGAGCCCCAAAAAATAAAGTCTCTCACTGTTTCCATTATTTCACCATCTATTTGCCATGAAGTAATGGGACCAAATGCCATGATCTTAGTCTTTTTGGAGGTTGCATCTTAAGCCAGCCCTTTCACTTTCCTCTTATACTTTCATCAAGAAGCTCTTCAGTTCCTCTTCACTTTCTGCCATAAGGGTGGTGTCATCTGCATATCTG
>NW_011479565.1:18402-20625 GCF_000754665.1 Bison bison bison | reverse complement strand
GCTCAGGGTGGGCCTGGGCCTCCTGTGGGCCAGGGGGACACCCGGGGCCTGGGGGGGCCACGGCTGGGGGGCGGCACGCAGCGCAGCAGGGAGTGGAGCTCACTTGTCCACCAGCCCAGACAGGTACTTGTCGGCGACCCTGCGGATGCGCTTGTGGACGTGGTTGAAGCTGACCAGCAGGAACTGCGCGTGCCGCTCCAGCTCCTCCTCGTTCTCCTTGGTCTTGGCCTGGGTTTGGAGCACACACGCTGCAGGCCCTGCACGTGCATTCTGGCGGGCATGCAGGCGCCCCCCCGAGGCTTACTTTCTCCGCCATCATGTTCAGGAAGGCGTCGAACACCTTGTCGGCGACGGCGATCACACACTGCATCATCCCTGTGACACAGGGGCGTCAGCGGGGGCCGCCCGCCCCCCGGCTGCTCCACCAGCCCCTTACAAGCACCCCTGTGACACAGGGGCGTCAGCGGGGGCCGCCCGCCCCCCGGCTGCTCCACCAGCCCCTTACAAGCACCCCTGTGACACAGGGGCGTCAGCGGGGCCGCCCGCGCCCCCGGCTGCACCGGGATGCTCCCCCAGCCCCTTACAAGTCAGCACACGGCCCACGCAGCGACGCAGCAGCCTGCCTCTGCTCTCTCACTAACACTGGCAAATAGCGCCTAGGCCGTGCGTCTCTTCTCTCTGCTGCCTCAATTTCAGTATCTCTACGTGGTTTCACCCCTTTCCTTACGTTAGGTTCGCTTCACTAGGGCTTCGGTGACGGGCACGCTTTGACGGCACAGAGAGGTTCGAGTGTGGTCCTGCTGGGACGGTGAGCCTCGGTCTGTGCACAGCACCCGGGGGCCTGCGAGTCCTCATGTCTCACAGACTCATGTCCTGAAAGCTCCCCAGGAAAGGAGGACACGGCCTTAAACCAGGCGTGGCCCGCAGGTCCTGCTGCTGAGGCCTGTGGGAGCCGCTGGTTCTGCTCAGGAGCAGCAGGCCTGCTGCGGCACGCAGGGTCCCCCAGGAGGAGCAGGTACCCCATGGCGAGCTGTCTGCTCTTGGCTGACCAGCCCCTCTAACCGCTGCTCGTGGGACATCTCTGCCCATCAGCTGCGGGGCACCCTTCCTACCTGGTCACTGACACCAGGGGTGGCCCTACACAGCTGCCCGACCTCTCCCTGGACCCCGTGGCTCTTTCCTGGTCTCCCTCTTTCCTGATCACATGAGAGGAACAACTACAGTCGCTAATTTACAAACACTTGGTGGAAGAAATGGGCTTCCCTGGGGGCTCAGTTGGTTAAGAATCTGCCTGCAATGCAGGAGACCTGGGTTTGATCCCTGGGTCGAGAAGATCCTCTAGAGAAGAAAATGGCACCCCACTCCAGTACTCTTGCCTGGAGAATCCCCATGGACAGAGGAGCCTGGCAGGCCGCAGTCCGTGGGGTCATAACTTAGTGACTTGTCACTGAACCATAACGACTTAGTGACTAAAGCACCAGCAGTGGAGAAATAAAGTTAGACACTGCACACACACACAAACGCACACAGGGACACGTGCACACCACCTCCCCAAGTCCCTCAAGATACACGTCCTAATGTATTTTCCCTTCTTTTAAGCAAAACAACAGAAACGGATCCACGTTTGGGTTCTGCACCCTGGCCTTGGTCCTCGCAGCAGCAGTGTCCAGGAGCAAGACTGCTCCTCAGCCACGAGCTGCCCAGCACAGCCCCGCTCCCAGGGGCCCGGGCAGGCGCTACACTCGTGTTTCTGAGGCGGCATGCGGCACCGCGGAGCTGCCTTCTCCACGTACACAGGGAGCACTCTCCGCTTACACCGCTGAACCCCGGCGCACGTCAGAGGCCCCCGCTGCCACCTACCGGACTTGTCCTTCTGGATGGCCTTGTCCTCGAAGTAGCAGAACATCACCTGGAAGCGGGCGGGGTCGCTGGAGCGCAGGACCCTGCAGGGTGGCCTGGGTGAGCGCGCAGCTCGGGCCCGCAACACTGCCCAGTGGGCGAGGCCGCGAGCGTGGCTGCCCCCTCCCAGGGCCGCCAGGGCCATGTGCAGGGCTGGCGGCTGCTCTGGTGACAGTTCTGCGGCCTGGCCCCAAGCGCAGGCGGCCGCAGCACTGGAGCCCGGGGGCATTGGGGGCTCAGGAAGGAGGTGCACATGGGAGAGTGGGAGCCCGGGCTGGCACTTCTAAGGACGCTGATGAGCCAGGAGGAGCGGCACAGCCCGAG
>NW_011479565.1:13540-16733 GCF_000754665.1 Bison bison bison | reverse complement strand
ATGGGCAGAGCCCAGCGCGTGAAGCAGGTAACAAGTGAGCTGCTTGAGACTGGACTCCCTGCACCCCACCTCGACAGTGTCCGCCTGCACGCGTGCATGCATGTGTGCGCGTGCATGTCTGTGTGCATGTCTGTGTGCATGTCTGTGTACGTGCGTGTGTATGCATGCGTGTGCGTACATGCATGTCTGTGTGTAGTGCACGTCTGTGTACGTGCGTGTGTGTCTGCATGCGTGTGCATGTGTGTGTGTGTGCATGTGTGCGTGCATGCATGTGCGTATGTGCATGTCTGTGTGCACGTGCGCGTCTGTGTACGTGCATGTGTGTGCGTCTGCGTGCGTGCGTGCATGTGTGTGCCTGCATGTGTGCATGCATGTGTGTGTGTGTGCATGGGTGTGTGGGGGGCTCAGGTATGGAGAATGGTGACAAGTGCCCACAGCTCCTGGCGGACGCGTGGATCCTCCAGAGCCTCTGGCAGAGGTCCAGCCCTCACACAGTGCTAACCACCACTGCAAGCGGGGCTCCTCGGTCCAAATGTGTACTACGATCTCTAAGCACCAAGTACGTGCCAGGTGGTGGCCAGGAACAGGGTGATGCCCACTGCCGTGGGGGGATGGCAAGATGGGCCCCTTCACCCACTGTGGGTAGGATGATAACCAATACGACACTTCTTGGAAAGTGAGTTCAAAACACGCATCATAAATGAGATACCCCGGGGCTTCCTAGCGGTCCATGGTTACTACTGGACTCGCACTGCCAGGGCCAGAGTTCAACCCCTGTTCGGGGACAGAGATCCTGCATGCTGTGCAGCACAACCCAAACAAACGGAACCCCACAAACTAGACACAGAGGCGACCAGGGCCAACGGCTCCTGCGAACGCCCTGAGAACCTCTGGAGATCCTGCATGCTGTGCAGCACGACCCAAACAAACAGAACCCCACCAACTAGACACAGCGGCGACCAGGCCCCGGAGCCTCGGCGTGGCCCTGCTTCCCCGTGACACGGGAGTGGGGCTGGGTGTCCTGCAGGGACCAGGCACGGCACGCAGGCCTGGGCCAGGGTCTCCTCGTGGCGCCCCCGGCCGAGAACTGAGGTCGGCATGCATGGTGGTGGAGGGCTACCCACGGCTGTCATGTCCAGGGTAGCATCCGAGCCACCTCCATGACACAACTCAGCCCTGGCCGCAGAGTCCTGACGGCTCGTCCACATGGAGATAGACGGGCCTCCAAATGTGGAGTTGCAGCTGCTGGGCGGTGACCAGGCACATAGCGGGGCTTTGTGCTGACGAGGCTGGGGGGCGGTGTTCCATCTGCGACCTGTGTACTTTGGAAGACCGCGACTGCAGCCCAGCACCAAAGGTCACAGAAGAGCGCGGCCGACCTTGGCCGATTCCACCCCTGCAGAGCCACTTCGCACCAGCGGCACAGAGGTGAGTAGGTCTCCAACCCTTCTGCGGGGTGAGAGGGGGGTGACAGGCTTCTTTCTCTTTCTGGCGACACCTTCCAACAGTCCCTACCACTCTTTTCAGAAGGGGAAGGCCTTCTGTCCATTTTACCTGCCCGTTAGGAGGGTCTGAGCGAGCTTAAGGACCTGAACTGGGCACGGGGCTGGGGGTGGGCATCCTGGTTCTGGGGCGTCGCAACTGGTTCAGAAAAATGTGTCTGTGTGTGTGTCACATGTGTGCACACATGTGCAGACAGACCTGGTGAGCCTGGGGACAGGGGCCCTGGGGTGGCGAGCCTGGGGACAGGGACCGGGGAGTGGCGAGCCTGGGGACAGGGCCTGGGGGTGTTCCGTGCTGAGTGAAGTCCCGTCCACTTTAAGAGAGTCCTCGGCTCCGTCAGCCGCGCTCGTCCTGGGCTGGGAGACAGCAGCCAGGAGGGGCAAGGATCACCAAGTCCAGGCCCTGCTCCGTGTAACCAGCTGAGGCGGTGCCACAGAACATGCCCAGAAAAGCAGGCTTTTGCGTGATTTACCTTGAGAAAGCACTGCTTCTCTTCAAACATAGTACCCTGGATTTAAATACAACCGAGCGATAATTCTGAGGCATCTTAACTCCTGCAATGCTGAATGCCAAGACTACAGGGAAATGTACCTTCCAGGTCCCTAGCTTTAATCCACAGAAAGTGAGGTCTCAGAAGATACACCCTGCTCCCCCTGACGAGAGCGTAATGAACGTGACAGGCTTGTCAGCATGGAACACACAACAGGACACGAGACGCTCCCACGTGTGCTGCCTGAACACGGGCAGACACGGATGTCTTTGCCTCCGCCTCCCTGTCGGCTCTCACTTCCTCCTCCTGAACCCTTGATTACTCAAGCTGGGGCTGTCTAAGCCTTTTTTTTTTTTAACTTGAGAAGAATACTTTCAAGCACAGCCTCAACAGGAGACCTTCGGCAAACAGCTTCCTTTCTCCCCCCTCCCTTTTTAAGTGTTCTGCCATCAGTATCCACATTCAGTTCTGCCCAGAACCCTGGCCCAATCCTGCTGGCACCGCGCACCTTAGACCTGTGTCCTGAGCGCAGGCGATGTAGGGGCAGCGTCTGCGACAGGCTGGCGGGAGGGGAGGGGCCGGGAAAGACAACAGAGGGGTCAAAGTCAGGAGCCACGCGCCTGTCCCTCTCCAAACCGTGGTGCTCCAGGCGTGCGGCTGACCGCACTCAAGGGGCTGAGGGCTGAGCCCTAGACACTGCGGAGGCGCCGTGACCCTGGGTCCGGTAGAGCCTCCAGCCCAGCGCAGGTGGGACCCGCATGCTGACACCCAGGGCAAAGCTCCTGGCCTGGCCCCACGCACGGGCAGAGGCTCGGGCAGGACTCACTGAGCTCCAGGGGGCATCGTGCACTGAGCCCATCCTGAGGCCCAATCAACCCAGCTTCACCTCAAGGGAGCCCGCAGCGCTCTCCCTGCCTGGGTGGGAAACAGGTCCTGGTCCCCAGAGGCCCAGCAGGAGACGGCTGCACACACGCACACTGAACAAGACGCGGCCCCTGGGAAACTGAAGGGATGCTGGGTGCAAGAAGGCAGATGTGCAAGGGAGGGGCGGCAGGCAGACGCCCCCTGGGGCGCCCCGCTCACGAGGAGGAAGCCCCTCAGGCCTCTGGCGGTAGCTTCTAACAGCACCCCCCGACACTCTAACCCAGAGCGCTAACCCAAGAGTGCTCTTGGTGGAGATGGGGCCCTCCCTCCCACAAC
>NW_011479565.1:10335-12498 GCF_000754665.1 Bison bison bison | reverse complement strand
GTCCCGGAGCCTGATCCACCGCCTCTTCCGCAGGAACTTCGGGTACACGCTGCGCTCCGTCAGCGACCTCTATGTGCAGAAGCAGCTCCCGGTCCGGGACGACTTCCAGGCCCAGGTCCGGGACTACTACTTCGCCGAGGTCCGGGCGGCCGACTTCTCCGACCCCGCCTTCCTCGCCCACACCAACCGGCACGTGGCCCGGCTCACCAAGGGCCTCATACGAGACGCGCTGCAGGACGTGGACCCCGCGACGCAGATGCTGCTCCTCAACTGCCTCTACTTCAAAGGTAGGAGGCGGCACGGCCCCGGGGCAGACACGCGGGCAGGGCGGCGGGGCCTGCAGCCTCCACCCTCACTCCCCCTGCAGAGCCAGGCTTAGAGTGGCTCGCAGGGCGGGGAAGGTCCCAGCGAGGAAGCCTGTGCTTCACGCCTCGCTGCAGCCGTGACGGGCCACTGCTGTCAGCGTCTCCGTCTCATGGACGCAGAACTGCACTGCTGCTCTAAGGAGCAGCGTTGCTCAGCGTCCCCTCCAGCCCATGTTACACCTGAGTTCGCGCCTTTCTCTGCAGCAGGCCCACCTGGACCTCAGCTTTTTTATTCTCTTTCGGGATGGACCAAAGGCTGGAGACAGGCTGGGCTTAAGGAGCTCACGTTCACAACCCCCTCCTTCCCAGACAGCTGGGGCGGGGAAATCAAGCCTGTATCTAGAGCTACTGCTCTGGGCCAGCAGCGATTTACCCCCAAACCCCACACCCGTGCACACAGGCTCCTGGGACCCCAGAGATAAGGCCGCGCGGGTCTGTAAAGCCTAGGCCCTGCTTGCAATGCCCTGTGGGCACCCTAGCCAGGAGACCTCAGCGCCCCCCACCGCCCAGGGAGCCGGCAGGCAGCCAGGAGCAGCAGGGTTGCGGTGCAGCCGTGCGCGCCTGCGGCCAGGTCAGCCTCTGAGCAGCGGTTCTCAGGTGTGGTCCCCGCACCAGCAGCGTCGGTGCCACCCGGGTCTGGCCCAAACCAGACGTGCGGGTCAGACCACGGGGTGGGCCTCGCAGCCTGTCTGAGCGATGACGCTGTCACAGAGGCCCTGCTCCGCTGACCTCACAGGGTCCTGGGTGAACAAATTCCCGGTGGAAATGACGCACAACCACAACTTCCGGCTGAACGAGCGGGAGGTGGTCAAGGTCCCCATGATGCAGACTAAGGGCGCGTTCCTGGCGGCCAGCGACCAGGAGCTGGACTGCGACGTGCTGCGGCTGGAGTACGTGGGGGGCATCAGCATGCTTGTGGTGGTCCCACACAAGCTGTCCGGGATGAAGACCCTGGAGAGCCAGCTGACACCCCAGGCGGTGGAGCGGTGGCAGAGGAGCATGACAAACAGGTGCCACGGGGGCGGGGGCGCCAGGCCACGGGCGCCTTAGGGGAAGGGGTGCGGTCCCCCAGGCTGTTGTGAACTCAGCCCAGAGCTCTTGCTCGGCCAGAGGCGATCAGAGCGCAGCGGCGAGAAAAGGCGCGGGACAGGAGCGGCGCGGCTCTGCCACACGCCCGCCCCACCCCCAGGGTCCCTGTCAGGACAGGCTCTGTGGCTGGTCAGGGCGGGAGGGACGCATCCGTCACCTCTCCGTCTTCCTGGGCCCGTGTGAAGACGTGACCCTGGTCCGGGCCTCCCTGCAGGACCAGAGCGCACAGACGGAACCGGAACTGGGGGAAAGGCAGGCCTGCCCAGGAGCCAGGCCGCGTCATGCCCCTTATGTTTGCTTTAAGGACCGTCCCTACTGGGCTTCCTTTCTCGTCTGACTGCCCACCACCTCTGCCCTGAGCTGGTGATTGGGCCGGACCACTCTGCTGTCCCCTGCTCGGTCCATCTGGCACCAACCGCCAGTCAGCGTCCCTGTAGCCCCTCAAACCTTCTGTGGGCCCCACCTGCACGACACAGGCCGGCTGCCTGGCCCGCCCACGCCCCTGCTCCTGCCCCAGCCAGAGGAGCCTGTCGCTGCCTCCAGCAGGCCCCGTTCAGGCCCCAGGTCTTGTCCCCACTCCTCCGGGATGGCCCGGCAGAGGACACGGTCTTGTCCCTCGGACGCTAACAGACTGCTGTGCGCTGTGGCGTCGCACGCGCGGCATGCACCCGCTGCCCCCTTGGGGCCGGGACCCCGCGTGCGACGCCAC
>NW_011479565.1:6629-10134 GCF_000754665.1 Bison bison bison | reverse complement strand
GTGGCGTCGCACGCGGGGTCCCGGCCCCAAGGGGGCAGCGGGTGCATGCCGCGCGTGTGCCGTGGAGCACGGAGGGCGGCAGGCCAGGTGGAAAGGCAGGTGCTGTCCCTCGAGCGCACTGAGCTGCACCTCAGCCCCTTACACGTTGAAGTGACAGGCGCCCACTGGCACACGTCGTCAGGTGCCTCTGGGCCCCGAGCCAGGAAGAGCTCTGCCATCAGGACAGGGACTCACAGGGCCGAGGGCCCCGGCGCACAGCAGCAAGCGCTTCTGAGGAACGGGGTTAGAGGGGTGGTCTCCCCATCCTCACCGGGCAGGGCTGGACGTGCAGTGCACAGGCCGCAGGCTTGCGTGGCTGCGACGTCTCAGGGAACGGGGCTCCTCTGAGACGCGCTGTGGGTAAAAACGCGCTCTCTTCCCGACCAGGACGCGGGAAGTGCTCCTGCCCAAGTTCAAGCTGGAGAAGGACTACGACCTGGTGGGCGCCCTGCGGGCCCTGGGGGTCACGGCGCTCTTCGACAAGCACAGCAACACCACGGGGATCACAGGCCAGAGGATCGTCATTGACCTGGTAACACCCGCCCTCGCCCGTCCCGTCTGGGGAGGGCCCCCCGAGCCCCTGCCCCGCCTGTGGACCCTGGGCCTGCCCCGCGGGCGCCCCGGGGACTCCCACGTGGCCGCGGTGCGCACCACAGAGGTGACACCGTTCACCCCCTTACACAACACGACCCCAGCTTAGCGGACGGGTGGGCACTGAATCCCGAGAGCTGTCCCGACCCACTGAGCCTGGGCCTCCCTCGCCACCCCGCCCCTTCCCGGGAGGACACACAGCTCTGCGCCCCGCCCCGAGTGTGACCGCTGCCCCTGATGCGCCCTTGTGCCCGACGCAGTTCAAACACCAGGGCACCATCACGGTGAACGAGGAGGGCACACAGGCCGCAGCCGTGACCGCCGTGGGGTTCATGCCGCTGTCCACCCAGGTCCGCTTCAGCGTCGACCGGCCCTTCCTGTTCCTCATCTACGAGCACCGCACCAGCTGCCTGCTCTTCCTGGGCCGGGTCGCCAACCCCGCCAGGCCTTAGTGGCGGGGCTGGGCGTCTCGAGTGCTTTGGGGCATCCGCAATTCCGTTTCCCTTCTGACAACCACCAAGAGCTGCTGGCGCCGGGACCACGTGGCCCGGCCCCCTTTCAGGAGACGTGGGCGAGGAGGCAACGCGTGCGCCACCAGACTAGCAGGACGGCTGTCGCTGAAGGCGCTGGCGCAGACACCCGGCCCCTCCTCACAGTCACCCCAGGCCAGCAGCGCCCCTCTGCCACCCAAAGCTGCCCCCACTGTGGAGCACGAGGGAGCCCAAGGTGCCGACAGCCAGCCCCTCCTTGAGCAAGGCACAGCCGCTCAGAGGACAGCGTGGGGTTAATAAACGTGCCGCTTTTACCAGGCGTAGGCTCCTTTCATAAGACGAGTAACTGAGAGAAGCCGAGCTCACACTGCCCGATGCCCCAGAGCGCTGGAGACTGAGAGCGACCTGAGGGCCCCGCAGGGACCCAGGGCAGGGCACGCCCTTGGGGCGGAAACGGCGGTGCAGATGGGACCGGGGGCCGCGTGCCCGGCGTGGCCTTAGACCCACTCCAACACCGGCGCTCTGAGGTGAGCTCTGTGCTTTAGGCTCCCCGTCTGTGAAATGCGGGTGGCAGCCCCGCCTCGCAGGACTGCGGTGAGAATAAAGTGGGTCACGGCTTGAAGGCGTTCAGGTCAGTCCTGGGCCAACCACCCAGCCTGGGGGTCCTAACGGGGGCCTCGCTGGGCCCCCGCCCTCCTCCGCCTGAGGTGAAGTACAGACTCTGCTGTGGACAGATGCCACTCCCACGAGAACAGGCACAGTTTTCAAAGGGGCCCACGAGCTGAGAGTGTTAGTCCACAACCTCGTGTTACGACACCGGGAGAATAAGTAACCTGCCCAAGGCCCCGGAGCTGCAAGGGGCCGCCAGCCGAGCAGCCTGGGAGCACGTTTTCCACGGCCTGTCACGTGGCTGCGCTCCAGCTGCAGGTTCCAGCTATGGAACCTGGGACATTCTGAGGAGCGTTCACAGAGTTGCAGGACAGAGCCCACGACCCTCAGGCAGGAAGGAGCCTCGGAGGCCGGGGAACCTGCTCCCTGACCCCAGGCTCCAAGGTCACCCAGGAGGGAATGGCTGCCTTAGGGAAGGAACCCCCGCTTCCCGCCCAGACCCACTGGCTCGTGCCCTCGACAGAGTAACTCAGGACAGTGTGCCACAGAAAGAGTATAGAATGTCAGAGCAAACAAACATCGAAGGAAGTCAGTGTCTCCCTGCACGTCCGGGTTGACCCGGGAGCAGAGGCCGGAACCACGCTCTCCAGGCTCTGTGTTAAGCAACAGAACCAATATTTGTCCCCCCACCCCCAGCATAACCATTAACTTGCTGACTCCACAGAGCCCAGACCGTTCATGTGACGGTCACAGCAGCGACGCAGATGGCTTCAGGTGAGCGAGCACTGGCCTGTCACTGCTAACAAGTCTGCCCGCCCTGACCACCAGCCCCCGGACTGTCACCCCGCCTTTCGGAGCAGCTCTGCTGACACAGTGTGCATTAGGGGGCTGGGACAACCACTAGGACCCCACATGTGGGGCCAGGACTCCAACCCCTGCCCCGGTGACCCTAAAACCTGTGTGCTAAATCACAGCTGCACACGTGTGCTGAGTCACTTCAGTCCTGTCCAACTCTCTGCGACCCCATGGACTGCAGCCCACCAGGCTCCTCTGTCCATGGGATTCTCCAGGCAAGAAGACCAGAGTGGGTTGCCATGCCCTCCTCCAGGGGATTCTCCTGACCTGGGGATCGAACCTGGGCCAGAGGCAGCATGCTCCCTCTACACAGCCTGTGACGCCTCACCAACAGAGCTGAGGACTACATACAGGCTAGTTGGCTGGGGGCTCCTGTCCACCTCAGCCAGCAAACACCGCAGCCCCAGCAGCCCCCAGACTCAGATGACGAGTGCCCCCAGAGCAGGCCCCGAGACCCCTTTCCTGAGACACGGATGGACTCTCCACCCGCCCACCTGGCCTCCACTTCCAGGGTTGCCCTGCAGCTGGGGGTCAGCCCCTGTGGAGCCCCCGCTGTGGGGACACATGCGTTCATGCTCGAGATTCGAGCGACGAGGGAGCTGGAGGCGGAAGCAGGGGCTCCACCCCAGGGCGTGCTGAGGGGGCGCTCGGGAATCACCTGTGTAAACAGAGCCGGACGTGGGCCTGGCTCAGGACTGGCAGCTGTAATGCTGGCTGGAAACTGCCTGGCATAAGGGCCACTTGGGAAGAAGTAGGGCAACCCAAGACAGGACAAGCAGACATGAGCCCTCGGCACAGCAGCACACAGCAGGGACAGGCTCGCACTCCCGGGCAGGGCCCCGAGGGCTGCACCCCTGGCCCAGGGACCCTGAGGGCCCAGGCCCACCAGAGGGGAGCAGGCGGGCGGGGCATGGGGGCGG